>NC_134839.1:5065448-5373877 GCF_965363235.1 Mytilus galloprovincialis | reverse complement strand
TGCCTGTCCCAAGTCAGGAGCCTGTAATTCAGTGGTTGTCGTTTGTTTATGTGTTACATTTTTGTTTTTCGTTCATTTTTTGTGCATAAATTAGGCCGTTAGTTTTCTTGTTTGAAATGCTTTACATTGTCATTTCGTGGCCTTTTGTAACTGACTATGCGGTATGGGCTTTGCTCATTGTTGAAGGCCATACAATGGCTTATAGTTGATAATTTCTGTGTTATTTTGGTCTCATGTGGAGATTTTTATCATTGACAATCATACCACATCTTCTTTTTTATATTTATATGATTATATTAAATAAACATGTATATACCAAGCTAAGTCAATTTATATCTTGTTTTTTGTCTGACTATACAAAAGGCAAGGAGGTTGACTGATAAGCTGTCTATATAAAGTAATGGGACAATGCATGGCATGAAGACATCACCAAATCACCGTATGCAATACTCAAAAAGACATCCAGAGCTTACCATATAGTCATCAACTACCCACCAACAGGCCGTGAGCTTTGGTTGGCTCTTAACTCAAATCCAAGAGCACAGGAAAATGTCAAAATATTCTATTCAAACTGGGTGACCTGGGAGAAAAACATTGAAATTTTCCAAAGAAATACACACACCCCTCAACTTTTAATAAGAAGATTTGGTATTAATGCAAATGAGTAAACTATCCAACAAAGTTCAAATGTAGTGGATGTAAGAAATTATATATAGGCAACCATATAATCTTCAACAATGAGTAAAAACATACGGTATTGTCGGCTACAATAGTCCATGAATTGAAAAATATGAAACAGTTCAATTGAGAAAAATAACGGCCTATTTTAAAACAACATGAATTACGAAAAACACATATAAAAGACATCAACAAACGACAACCACTGAACTACATGCTCCTGAGTTGGAGCAGGCACATGCAATATATTGAGGCGTTTTTAAAAGAAGCTTGTAAACAGCTGGAACAGTTTTGTTACAGCACAGCATAAGAACAAACTATACAAATCAATGGAAAAGGGCTTAACGCATGAGATCGATACAAAACAGAAGAAAAAAAAGGTCTAACAAAAACACATACCGAATGTGGCAGGGTATTTTTACTTCGTTTTCAAACAATCAAAGTACTGAATTACTGAACATCGAATGACTGCAAGTTCTTTTGGATTGTCACAAGCACTTGTCTCAGAAAAAAATCACATCTCTATACCTGAAAGTGAAGTTAATGTACAGATATAATTTTTTTTGAAATTCAGTACACATATTCTATATCATATGATCTTTTTAATTTTAGTGCCAAATATAGAGTTCTGACCCTCAATTCCACGGTCCACTAGACATGGAAAATTATAGTGCGAGTGGGGCATTTATGTACTATGGACACATTCTTATTCAAATCCTTTATTAAAGAAGTTAGTAAATTTACTACAGATAATACTACATTTGTAAATTAGACGAACTAATCTAATTAAAAGGTATATCTCCGATTTCGTTATACTTATGTGTATGATAATTTAATAAGATTGTTTAACGAACGCGTTCAATCTTAGGATTTTATTCTTGTCAATTTTTTCGAGCAGAGCGAGTCGAAAACAATTAAATAGACGTCTTTCAAGCCGAAGTTAATATGTTTGCTATACACACATTATGTTTTAAATTTGTTAAACTTGATAATCAATCATTAATCAAAAGTACAGTCCTAGATAATAAAAAATCATGATATATTTGGTCTAGTAATAAAAAAATCACACAAAAAAAAAACAGTAGTTGTCGTTTGTTGATGTCGTTCTCGCTTCTCGTTTTTTAGCTCACCTGGCCCGAAGGGTCAAGTGAGCTTTCCTCATATCTTGGCGTCCGTCGTCCGTCGTCGTAACTTTTACAAAAATCTTCTTCTCTGAAACTACTGAGCCAAATTCAACCAAACTTGGCCACCATCATCATTGGGGTATCTAGTATAAAAACAATGTGTCCGGTGACCTGGCCAACTAACCAAGATGGTCGCCATGGCTAAAAATATAACATTGGAGTAAAATGTAGATTTTGGCTTATATCTTAGACACCAAAGCATTAAGAGCAAATCTGACATGGGTTAAACTTGTTTATTAGGTCATTATTGACACATTTTTTATTTCCATTCTCAATTTTATTGATTGATCAATTGATTGATTAATTGATCATTTTACTACAAGCAAAGGTCATGATCATTTGAGAATCCCTTTTTTGTATTAAAGTGTTAATTTCACCAATGAAACGCTACATTAATTTTTGTCTTAATACTAAATTTCTTTGTAAACTCTAAAATTGCCGTCTGATTATAATAAGACACGCAAGAATAAAAAAAATTATTTGGCCTTCAATGTCTCAACCAGCTTTTTTAATGTGAGTAACATCATTGTTCAGTTACATTTCGATTTTGATATTGTTTTTGCATGTTTCCATAATAGATTTCCGGTAATTGTTCTGCATAAAACCCTATGGGAAAGCACATTTACTTAATTTTCCAAACGTTTATTGGAACCCAATGATTTGGCAAGGTGTTGCAACCTGTAATGTAAAGAAGTTACAGCCGATTGCATTGAGTGTGAAGGCAAAGGTAGCATATCCTTGGTTAGCTTGCTTGTATTATTAGGTTAGGTAAACTACCCTCCTTTAAGAGTAGACTAGTTCGACAGATAACCAATCTATCTGTCTGTAGGACTAGGCTCCTTCTACAGGAGGGTGGTATACTTTACCTAGTTACTTCATAGTTCAGCTAACAAACAAGCGATCCAAAGATATTACCTTTGTCTACACACTCAATGTAATCGGCTGTAATGAAAATGCGGAGTTTGTGAGACCAGGCTCAAGCAACCAGTCGGTAGCAGCCAGTTTTCAAATATATAAACAGAAATATTGCATAAGTCTCAAACGTACTTCAAATGTTTTTATTAATATATAACCACTATATCATCAGTTTTTAATATATAATTAAGCAGTCAAAGACACTATTCAATGAATTTTAAAATTTCATTTCTGGTTCATTTAAGAATTGAATGCTTTTTTTTGTTACTTCATTGAGGTGTAAAGCGTTGACCTAAATACATTTTGTATGAAACGCGGAAACGCTTCATTCTGAAAATGTGCACAAGGTCAACGCTTTTACAACCCTATGAAGTTACAAAAAGAAGCATTCAATATTTATAATTGCATTTTTAGCTAGGATCATGAAAACACGATTTTTATCAAGTTTTTATTAAATTCACATTTGCCCTTTATTGTGGAACCTCGTGTCATCATGAATGATGAATTTCATTGTGTAATGCAATTGCGTAAGGAATAACATGAGATGTGCAGTTAGCCAATCAGAATAACGAATTATAATGAAACATACATCTTATGTAATTATTAGTTATATAAAGGCAAAATCAATCGCTTTCGATATATTACATAGCGTACTGCCCGCTTTACATTTTAAATAGTCAACACTTTGAGTGTCTATAGAATCGTAAATAATTATGATTTTTAACCTGATTTTAGTGACAAAAATGTCGGTTATTGATTTGGGGATGTACGGCGGGCGGTCGGGCAGTCGGGCGGTCGGGCGGTCGGGCGGGCGGCAAACAAATGTTGTCCGTGCATTTAATCATGAACCAATCATCCAAAGCTTTTAAAATTTTAATATGTTGTTACTGACAACAAAATGAAGGTCAAGTTTAAGAATGACGATTTTGACTTTTACTGTTCAGGAGTTATGGTTCTTGAAAGATTGAAAAATGGCGTTTCCAGTCGTGTCCGTGCATTTACGAATGAACTGTTCAACCAAAGCTTCCCAAATTTTAATATGTTGTTACTGATGAAAAAGTGGAGGTCAAGTTTAAGAATGACGATTTTGACTTATACTGTTCAGGAGTTATGGTTCTTGAAAGATTGAAAAATGGCGTTTCCAGTCGTGTCCGTGCATTTACGAATGAACCGTTCAACCAAAGCTTCCCAAATTTTAATATGTTGTTACTGATGAAAAAATGGAGGTCAAGTTGAAGAATGACGATTTTGACTTTTACTGTTCAGGAGTTATGGTTCTTGAAAGATTGAAAAATGGCGTTTCCAGTCGTGTCCGTGCATTTACGAATGAACCGTTCAACCAAAGCTTCCCAAATTTTAATATGTTGTTACTGATGAAAAAATGGAGGTCAAGTTGAAGAATGACGATTTTGACTTTTACTGTTCAGGAGTTATGGTTCTTGAAATATTGAAAAATGGCATTTCCAGTCGTGTCCGTGCATTCACGCATGAACTGTTCAATCAAACTTTTTAAGCTTCTCAAATTTTAATATGTTGTTACTGATGACAAAATGGAGGTCAAGTTCAAGAATGACGATTTTGACTTTTACCGTTCAGGAGTTGTGGTTCTTGAAAGATTGAAAAATGGCGTTTCCAGTCATGTCCGTGCATTTACTCATGAACTGTTCAACCAAAGCTTTTCAAATTTTAATATGTTGTTACTGATGACAAAATGGAGGTCAAGTTTAATAATGTCGATTTTGACTTTTACCGTTCAGGAGTTATGGTTCTTGAAAGATAAAAAAAAATGGCGTTTCCATTCATGTTGTTGCATTTACTCATGAACGATTCAACCTAAGCTCTTTCAAATTTTAATATGTTGATACTGATGACAAAATGCAGGTCAATTTTGATATTGACGATTTTCACTTTCACCGTTCATCAGTTATGGTTCTTGTGATATTGCCAGGACACAAATAAATGTTAATAAATCCGGTTTACTGTCGTTGTGACAGCCTCTTGTTTTTTAATGATGGCAAAATTGCACTATTGTGTGAAATAGCTTTCCTTATTAACGGCATCCTGTCAACTTTTTTTTGCCACACAAAACTGTTTTTACAAAACATTCTACCTCTGAACTAGTGAATTTCGCTTAAATATGACTGGACAAAAGGTTTATTTTTTGTATTCAAAGTATGGTGAGCAAGTAAATTATGTATTAGCTTTAAAAAGATTGATCCGTGCTATAAATTAACTTGTAATTTTGATCAAGTAGGCCCTAGATCTCTAGCTTACGTTCTCACCTAGTGCAAATAAAAGTATTGCCACAGAATTTTTGTTATTAACTGTCCGGTAAGGGTTGGGTAGGGTATACGACCTCAACTTTAGACCTACTTTAGAAAAAAAACCAAGCAGAACAACACCCCGGATTTTTCTACTGTAGACCCCAGCTACACAGCTTCCCTTTGCACCTAGTGAGGACAATTTTTATTACATTTTCGGTAAGGGTGGGGTTGGGTGTTCGACCCCAACTTTGGATCTATCTTTGAACAAAAATAAGCTAAACAGCAACCTTGATTTTTTTCTCCAGCTGACATTAGCTACCCAGCTCCCCTTTACACATTGTGCGGACAGAAGTATTTCCGTAGACATTTGTTTATTAACTTTTATGTAATGATGGGGTAGAGTGGGTTACTGAGGTCCACTTGAAAACAATTTACAGGGACTCCAATATGGTGTGGTCTATGCAGAACAATTTACCGGAAATCTATGGTAGTTTGCAAAATAATAGTCTTTTTTTATAATGTGATATGTAAAATGTTGGCAAATAATGAAAGCACGCTTCTTAATTAATAGACATAGAAATAAAGAGAAACCGTATGATAACCAATAACTATCTCCCAGAGACAAACTAGCGTGCATTAAGGCAACCGGTATGATTGTCTGAATTTGGGGCTCTTAATTTCTGTATTCTTTGATATCTGAGGCCATTTTTCTCTATTCTTTATACTTTTTGACAATTATTCTCTTCTCATTACATTTTAACACCATTATTCTAGCTATTTTATTTATTTCTTGGTCCATTGTCTCTATTATTTATATTTTTTGTCCACTATTCTCAAATCCCCCATCAACGGCCTCTAGTTAATGTCACCTTATAGTCTTCACAAATAAGCAAAATTTCTACCTTATAGGCTCCTAATGGCAAACCAATTGAAGGCTTTAATATCCCAGTTTGAATTGTGAAATTGCGGAAATTTTGAAAATTTGATCAAGCAAAATACATTATCGTCCTCGTAGTTCGTAAAATACTGGCAGATGGATCTTTGTCATCAATTCTAATAATCTTGGATCGACATTTCTAAACTTAAAAGTAATAAAGATCACGCACCCTTATTGTTAAGATTGATAAAGACTTTTGCATCCGTCGACATTTTCTTCGATTAAAATAATATTGATCTGACAACCGCTGTGCATGTATACTTTAACGACCTTTAAATGAATGACAAATGACAACATGGGAAAGATAAATTGAATACACTTTCGTTTTTCGTTTTTAGTTTTTGAGAATCAAAAATGAAAAAATGAAAATACTTTTGTTTTTCGTTTTTTGTTTTGTGAAATCAAAAATGAAAAATGAAAACACTTTCATTTTTCGATTCAAGTTTTTGAGAATCAAAAATGAAAAAATGAAAATACTTTTGTTTTTCGTTTTTTGTTTTGTGAAATCAAAAATGAAAAACTAAAACACTTTTGTTTTTCATTTTGGTTTTTAAGAAATCAAAAACGAAAAATGAAAACACTTTCGTTTTTTGTTTTTAATTTGTTTATGATATTTCAAAACGAAAAACGAATGGACGCAGATATACACGGACCCTTCAGCGATCGTATTGAATTTTGATGTTCAAAAAATAGGCACATAAAACATATTTATTTACTGGCCACTTTAGTTTGGGATTGATTGTAATTACAAAATTCTAATGCGAATGAAAAATGTTTTTTAGATTAAGATAAACATTACTTTTACCTGACGTAGCCGTGCGTAAAATGTATTTCAACGTTTCTCTTCGAAAAATGATTTCTTTAATGGAATACAACATCTTTGGTGATCATTTAAGTTACTTCACACATTTATACACGTTATGATTTAATCAAACATATCAAAAGCATATTAACCAGTTTGAAATTAAACTAATTATAACTTAATACAATCAGATTGCGTAAGAATTAATAACAAAGAGAGGGCCACATCATGACAAGTAATTGGGGGTAAACTGGGTAGGGTGAACATTGACATATATTTAAAGTTTATTTTAGCAATAACGAAGAAAAATTATTGACTTTATACAGTGAATTCACCCTTTTAAGACGCTTATTGTTTCACAAATAAACATGAATACAAAGTAAAAACATTACTTAAAAGATTACAAAAATATTATTATAATTGGTATAGTGACATAGCCATAAAGTGAGTGGAAATGCAAAGTAGCATAGCAAACATCGAATTCCCTCGAAAAATTGGCAATTGTTATCAATTTGTTCTTTAAAATAAACATGTCTACCCTTTCCAAATTAAAAGTCCCATATTCTATTGGTTGTCTTATAGGTGTAATACCACCAATTCATAGTACGTTACATCCAGTTGCATACAAAAAGGGTAGAAAAATAATACACCCTTGAAATCAACGGTGGTATTACCTTATATCCTCCCTTCAATTATTTCAAACAACGTCACATTTCACTTACATCTCATAAAGTCCCTTGCCCAATCCCCATTTTTGCTTTCTTTAATATCCGTCTTTACATATTCAGGCTTAAATGATGATCCATATTTGAATACCTATGCATTTGTGTTTAAACATCTTCGATGTGTAGTATATGCATGTAGTACTACATATTAATGAGATAAACAGCATATTTTGTTTTATGAACGTTAATTTAAACTATAAATATTAAATAACTGATCTTGTCAATATACGTCAAATACGGTTCTTGAATGTTGTGTAATGTATGAAGGAATATTAGTTACATAGTGTGCTAGTGGCCTAAGACGGTATATATGGGGTCAGTAAATTCCAGAATTTACTGACCCCATATATATCGTATTACGTCACTAACACACTATGTAACGACTATCTTAACGTGTAAAATTTAGACTAGTGACCTATCAAAATGAGCAAGTCTTCAATACTGTTAGCATTAAGAAGCTACTTCCATTGATCCTACAAAAACAGATGCCAACAAAATCAAATTGATAGGTTTAAATGTGTTTTATGAATTCATTTTAATCTTTATAATCATTTTCTTCGTCTGTTGAAACCTTTTTTTTCAGTACCGTTGTGTTCTTATAAAGGGACTGAACACCACTACAAACCGTGTATGAAACAAGCCCCGCATCCTTTCTAACCTAATTTGGAATATAAAGGGACGTAACACCACTACTAACCATGTATGAAATAAGCCCCGCCTCCCTACTAACCTAATATAAAAGATACACGGTCTCCAGGCAGACGCTTTTAACCAATCATATTCTAAGAAATGTATAGTTTAGATAATAGTGTATCTTGCATGTGGGAACAGTGTTACGTTTTTTTTAATAGAAGTTAAAAGTTAGTTTTTTTGTAATATCGTTATTTGTTGGTTTTTATTTGTAATCGCACTCTTTTCAGGTAAATAAGATGTACTATTTGTATTTGTGAATGGTGCAATGTATAGTAATGTGATTTTATTTTTCACAAATCTAACACTTTACGATACATACGAATCATGTTGTTACACAGATCACTTGTACAACATTGGGTTCTGTCGTCTTCTGATAAACATTGGTGAAATATTGAAAATGGCTTCAATTTTATCTAGAATAGCCTGATGTCTAGCGATAAAAACGATGTAATTGTTTAGGTACAAATAAAACACTTGAAACTGTAAAATATTTAAAGGCGATATACTACATACCGATATACTACATACAGCAATAATTAAGTGCGTATTGCTGTATGTGGAAATATTCTATAATTATTGGTAGAGGTATAAGGGGCGGTTGAAAAATCACATGTTTAACCTAACAGTATCAGTCCCTTGACAAGAACCTCTGACATTTGTCTTGTATGTAGTTTTATTTAGTTCAGTACATGTTTCGGAGTTTAGTGTAACGTTCATTTTGTCTTCTTTTAGGGATCAGCTGAAGACCGCTTCTGAGTGTGGATTTTTCCCGCTGTGTTGAAGATCCACTGGTGGCCTGTTGGTGTTTAATGCACTTCGGTTTGAATTTTGTCTCTTTTGCGTATTCACCGTTTCAATTCTCAATTATAGTGTACCACTGCAGTGTCTTATTATGGTTAAAAACTGCTTATTTAGATAGATGTTCGAAAATTTTAAAACATTATTATTCGAATGACATTCGAAGTCTGGTATATGCTCTTTTGACGGATTGTCTCTTTGACATATTCCCCGTTTACATACTAAATTTAATTTCAAGTACGTTTCGAAATGTTTTAAGATATATAGCCCTGTGAATTACAGAAAAACAAGACAAATCAGCTTACATCTCTGCTTCCACAGCCTGTCTGGTATAACGTTCTTCTTGATAACTGGTTTACAATTTCCCGAGTTACACATCCCTGAATGAAATCGAATATACAAACATTAAAGCATCGTCAAATGAATGCAAGAATTGACTACAGTTCTTGTGATATTAAGAACAATTCATCGCCATATATAGACGTTGTTAACATATTGTGTCGGTTATACATGAACAACGAGTAAACAACGTATGGTTTTCTTTTCGTTCAATTGGTTGATAAAGTATAATGTTGGGTTTTGCTAGTTTTATGAATTTCGCCTTTTAGAAAGGGTTGAGTTGAGATCGCTACTTTTGTTAATACTTTTGTATGCTTTACAGTTTTAATTGTTTTGTACTTTTTGGAAAGTTACAGAATTAACTAAAACATACCCCCTTTGTGGAATATATCTCACAATGTAGTTGAATACACAGCATTTATAGAATTTCTGAAGCCTTATCAATTTCTAAAACAAATACAGAGTTAATTTTTATTCTTAATTTAGCCCTACATTAAGAGATGGAAGACCTTTCAGTAGTACTAAACTGCAACAACAAAAGAACACTTGTTGATTTTCAGAGTCAAATTACTTTTTATGTAACCAATAAGGCAAGATGAACATTGTAAATAAATCACACGTTACATTGAATACAAGAACAATTGTTACTATTTTGTGCATAACCTTTAATACGTTTTAAGCAATTACCTGACCGGAAGCACATACTCTTATTTGTCGACAACTGTCTGGTTGCTCTTCCTGACTACAAGCAAAACAAATCGTTCCTCCATATTTATTGAGAGCTACAACATATAGATATTTCATTAATTTGCATTAAAAACTTAAAAAAAAACAAAACATCAATTCAAAACAAATTATGCTATCGACCTTGCATGCTAGAATTTTGTAAAATGCACAAAATTCATAAGATTTGGTTTTAAATAATACATTTGACATACGTTGACAAATATAGAAACATTAAAGATAAATATTGAGACGGCGGAGACTTTGTAGATTAGTCCAACAACCATAGCTTCGACACAATGGAAGTAAGTCAAAAGAATAAAGTACTAGATATTTATGTTAATTCTGTAATTATGAGTCTTTTGTAGACAAAACGCGCGTCTGGTGTCAATTCAAAATTTAGTCCTGGTATCTATGATGAGTTTATTTATCTAATACAGATTCTTATTCTATTTTTTAAAGATATCTTCAGTATTACTCCGGAATAAAAAGAGATATAAATAATCCAGAGGCTAAAGAAGTATGATAATTAATGTGTTATTAAGGTTGAATTGAATCATGCTTCTTGTCTATATACCAGCTTTGATTATTTGGAATATATTCTAAGTTTCACTTCTTCTATCTACATTTGTATAAACTTCAAGATTTACCTGTATTTCTTTAAAGCCGGTTTTTTTTTCTAAAGTGAATATTTTCGAAGGGTTAAATATTACGCAGTGGTGACTTGCCATGGCTTTGTTTGGACTTGTTTGTTTGGTTTTCTTGGCCTTGAATGTTTGTCACTTATATTTTATTAACTGTGCATTTGCATTCAGATATCGCAGATCAAATTTATTCGTTTATAGTGTATTAATGTACGTTTTTTTGATTGAGTTAAGCCTACCAATTGATATTTTATTGTGTGTTTTTCTATGTTGTGATGTTATGCTATTGTTTCAGAAAAAGGGAGAAGGTTTGGATCCATTAAAACGTTTAATCCCGCTGCAAATGTTTGCACCTGTCCTAAGTCAGGAATCTGATGTACAGTAGTTGTCGTTTGTTTATGTAATTTATACGTGTTTCTCGTTTCTCGTTGTTTTTTTTATATATATATATAGATTAGACCGTTGGTTTCCTCGTTTGAATGGTTTTACACTAATATTTTGGGTCCCTGTATAGCTTGTTGTTCAGTGTGAGCCAATGCTCCGTGTTGAAGGCCGTACATTGACCTATAACGGTTAACTTTTTTTATTGTTATTTGGATAGAGAGTTGTCTCATTGGCACTCACACCACATCTTCCTATATCTATTGAAATGTCAGCAATTAAAAATATGGAAGACATCAATACACCTGTCGGAACACCTCTGGAGAGACAAAGTAACAAAAACAATCTTATGGTTTCTTCGACTTGATGTATATGTATTTTTGTTTTCGTCAACATGGTGAATGGGATGGAAATTCTGAACTCTGAAACTCAGCATGAACACAGCATTAGACATATAAATATGCATAATTACAATTGGTAATGTTTTAATAAATTGTTTTGGTCATTTTTCAGAAGGCGTTTAACATGCAAAATGCAAAGTTTTTGGATCTGTAGTCCTTGATGAAAATGACAAGTAGTATTCTGAAAAAAAAACATCTTATTGTCTTTAAACGTTATGTTTTGTCATCGTTCATCAGTCAAATCTAAGAATAAAATAAGAATAATTCGACACAGATAAGAAAAACATATCAAGAAAGGGTAATACCCATGTTTCACCAACAGATGGGTGTCATTGCAGTATGTCAAAATCCTTATTGTCCCGAGTCAAAATCAGTAGGAGCCAGCTGAAGGACGCCTCCGGGTGCGGAATTTCTCGCTGCATTGAAGACCTGCTGGGGACCTTCTGCTGTTGTATGTTCTATGGTCGGGTTGTTGTCTCGTTGACACATTCCCCATTTCCATTCTCAACTTTATGGCTGATTGACAAACTATAATAGTTTATCAATACAAGTTCGCTAAATAACAAAAAAAAAACAGAAAAGACACCAAACACGTTTAATAGAATTTCATCTGTAACAACTTTTTTGTATAATTCTTTTAGTTATGAAATCTGACCAACCACGTTATAACTGATGTCTATGCCATTGAAGACAATCTATGTTTACGAAGATTGTTAATGGAAAGAAACACTTTGAGCTTTAACACACAAAACGGAAACAACAACCAGATACTAAAGGATTATGTCTCGAATTATATCACAAACGTTACTTCAGTGCGATGTTCCTTACTTACAGGCTACATTTTGCAGGTCTTTGATAATAATTAACAATAATTTAATTTCGGATGTAACGCGTCTTCTGATTGATTGACGTTATTTTTGTATCTGCCCATAGACATAATTAAGTCATGTGATCGTGACATCATCAACGTTTTTTCATTGTTTTCTCCGGTTTAAAATAGAATTTAGAATTAAATTATAAGAAATAACTGTAATATTTTTTCTCTCTATTCGAAATATCAAAATAAATGTGGTACACGCGAGTTATTCAGTGTGCACCACATTTTTATGTTATTTCACATATATTACAGTCATTCCTTAATTAAAAAAGTCGATATTTAGATTTGAGTTTTATTAAGCATACAAATGCAAGTGCTGGTCATTAAAAAGTTATTGTTGATTATGGAAGCAGATTGAATCGTCTTTAAGATAATAGCGAAATGTCAATGCAGATTTTGCCATAGGAACCATTTATTATATTCATTATTCACAGGTAAGCAGCACGGTTAAGGAGAAAAATTATGGAAAGCCTCAACTGTCATATATTAGAGATTTACATAACGTTATGCTGAAGATTCCATTGTAAAGTAATTACAGCGTGATGATGAATTAAATCATCAAATTGAAAACTTAAATAAAAAAATGCTTAATTGAATCTTCGTTGTGTTAACTTGCAACTTCAAGTGTTGATGTTGTGAAAGCATCGTGGTAAGCCACGGCATTATGATGATATGCTTATAACACGTAACGGTGAGTTGAAACTACCTATTGTTAAGTTGACGTTGCACGATGTTAACTTGATACTGGATAATGCTTAGACGTACTCTTTGATTGCCAGGATAACAAATAAAATGAAAAGTTGAACTTCATGATGTTGACTTATTATTGATGAATGTAAAGCTTAAATATCACAACGTTATGTCATTATAATGTCACGATAGGTTTAACATATTTGTTATAGACTTTAAAAGAGGGACGAAAGATACCAAAGGGACAGTCAAACTCATAAATCTAAAACAAACTGACAACGCCATGGCTAAAAATAAACTACACGATGTAAAGCTAAACTAGCATAATGTTATAACACTATAATATCACGATAAGCTAACCATACAATATGCTCACTAGAAACAACACGACGTAAAGTTGAAAGTACGTGTTGTTGAGCTAGGATTGCACAATGTATTATCATTATAATGTCACGATAAGCTAACTATACAATATGCTCACTAGAAATTACATGACGTAAAGTTGAAAGAACTTGTTGTGGAGCTAGGATTGCGCAATGTTATATCACTATAATGTCACGATAGGCTTACCATACAAAATGCTCACTAGAAATTACACGACGTACAGTTGAAAGAACTTGTTGTTGAGCTAGGATTGCACAATGTTATATCATTATTATGTCATGATAAGCTTATTATACAATATGCTTACTAGAAATTACACGACGTAAAGTTGAAAGAAATTGGTGTTAAGCTACGATTGCACAATGTTATATCACTATAATGTCACGATAGGCTTACCACACAATATGCTCACTAGAAATTACACGACGTAAGGTTGAAAGTACGTGTTGTTGAGCTAGGATTGCACAATGTTATATCATTATTATGTCATGATAAGCTAACCATATAATATGCTCACTAGAAATTACACGACGTAAAGTTGAAAGTACGTGTTGTTGAGCTAGGATTGCACAATGTTATATCACTATAATGTCAAGATAGGCTTACCACACAATATGCTCACTAGAAATTACACGACGTACAGTTGAAAGTACGTGTTGTTGAGCTAGGAATGCACAATGTTATATCATTATTATGTCACGATATGCTTATCAAACATTATTTTGACATGAAACGACAAGAAGGTGGAAAAAAGGACCACTGATGTAGGACCTGAGGTATCTTGCAAATAGTGCCGCATATGGGTAGTAATTATATGATATAAAAAGAGAATAAATTTATAATACATTATTCTACTTTCTTTTACACTGTAACAGTACGGTCCATGTAATATTATCATTTCAAAAGTTTACAAAATTTTCACCAAATAATTAAAATTCTAAATATCGTTTTTAGATTTGATAGTTTAGATATTTGATCAAACTTTAAAAGTACTCTTAACGTGCAGTTTTGTATTAGTTCGCTTTTTAAAAGTTTGATTTTTGAAAGTTTTGATGAAGATATCAAAATAAGAAAATGGGCGAAAAGAGGGGTACCTGTAAACTGTGAAACGGAATAAAAGCGGAACGAACGAAACAAAATGAAATGCACAGCTACGGTTACTTCAAAGTTAATGTATGAAATAAGTCAAAAGGAAGGCAATCGTAAGCGGTGAAAAAAATGATAACAAAATAGATATTTCTTAAAAGCGGATAATTCGTGTTAAAACAAGAAGCACAGCTTTGATTATGATCATTCTTCATTAGGAATAAAACGCACAAAATATATCAAATAATTTTCAATTGCAAAATAAATGTTTTTTCAAAACAAATTGAACATTAACATGAGATAACAGTATCCTGAAATGTGTTAAGGTTTTGCATCATTGGATTTTTTTTTATTTAAACCGATTCACTTTTTAAAAAAATTCTCTTATATCAGCTGATCGTTTAAAATAATAGTTCAGACCTATTTTGTTTCCCCAGCGCCCAACATTTAGGAGTAACAGTGAAAACTTGCTGTAGGTTAAACAGATATATACAAGGTTGATTATGTTTATATTTTCTTCTGCACTTAAGACATTTAAATACAATTCCCTCAAATTTGTTTTGATGTTTTTTTTTTTTGCTCTACGACTTCTTCAACTGTGGTCGCTTTTCCGGATATCACGAACAGACGCCTAACGGATGGAAAAAGTTTTACGTTGACAAAACTGTTATCCGTTGGGAGTCCGTTCATGTACTGACAAAATAAAACGGACGCGTAACAAAGGCACAACGGACACACACAGAATATGCAACGTACGAGAAACGGAAACATACAGGATAGAACGGAAGTCAAGCATACATCCAACAGACTAGTACCGCATACAACGTACACCAAACGGAAGCATATCGGATAAAACGGAAGAACACGCTATGCGAAAAAAATGAAAGACGGCAATAATAATACTTGTAAATCGCATAAATATTCAAAAAGTTTCCGTTCAGCTGGTCTTGGTTTGTTTTTCAAAATGCCGCCAAAGGGTAGTGTCTTGTCTGAATAAGAGATGCTTGATAGTGAAGACGTGCTCTTACTCTAAGATCATTTATGATTAATAAGCATTCATGACACACGAGAAATCTGACACACCAATAATTGCCATTGCTGACGCGAAATATTCAATGGCATTTATCCGATTCAGATCCGTTCATCATCCGTTTTCTCATGCGTTTAACATAAAAATGGGGAGGGGGCATTTTTTTTCATATTACTTTTTCTTAAAATTTTCTATTTTTCTATTGATTCATATTTCGTAATTGTATATTAGAGCATAACATACTGATATATCAGGAGATACACACCTGATATTGTGTAAATTATTAAATAAAGTATTGTGCAATGGCAGGAAATATTCAATTGAATAGTATTTCGCTATAGTATAGTATTGCACTATAGCATAGTATTGCGCTATATCATAGTATTGCACATTATCAAGAAATCTTCAATTGCACCGAATTGCGCTATAGCATTTACAGGGGCGGATCCAGCCGGTTCATAACCCATGACAAAGGGGTGGGCTAACTATATGTTCCCATTTAAATGCATTGATCGTCCAAAAAAAAAACGATCCGCCACAGCCAAGACATCTTCATTTTCAAACTATTGTGCAACTGCTCAATATTGGACAAGGGAGAAATCTTCGATTGCACATTATTGCGCAATAGCAAAAAAAAATCGATTGGAAAAGAAAACAAATATTTCAACATATTCCAATTTAAAAGATCTTTCACCACATTCATTATGTGTAAGAAACCTATATTTATCAAAAGTTTGATCGCAATCCAATTTCATGTGTCGAAACTTGCACCAACTGTTCAGGGTTCGACCACTGCGGTCTAATCAGGCTGCGCTCAGCGAAGCATTTTATTTAGTTATTGTAACACAATCAACCTTGAGCAAAATACAAGTACTCATCTATGTCCAGTCAGAATGGGGCGTGTACAGAGAGTCAGTGCCACGGTCTCTGCACACTGATGAATGTTGCCATTTTGGCCACACACCAATGCTGCCCTCGAAAAATAAGGACAATGTAAAACGCTGAATTTTAGTTAAAGCATTTACCTACGGAACGCTCAAAATATTCGAATATTTGAAGCCAAGAAAATATAAGAACCATAACAATTAAAGAGGTGTTTGACCAAATGGAAAGTTGAAATATCAAATTCCAACTAAGTAGATATAAGATGATGTGGTATGAGTGTCAATGTAAAAACTCTCCATCACAATCACAATTTGTAAATATAAACCATTATAGGTCAAAGTACGGTCGTCAAAGTGAACGCGAAGCCTTTTTTCAGACAGAATAGGACCATTTTGCCCAAGGGAGTTGAAACCCATTTTTTTTGCAAAACGGCCTATTCTAAATTATTGATTGTTGGTTGCAAGTGGCAAATATTACATGTATGTTCAAGATGATAACAAATTAACATGATATACAACAGGTAGAATAGGTAAGAGTCGTATATGCCACTGGAAAAATGAGGATATATTGAATAGGGACAGACATCTTTCCTTGCAACGAGTCACTGCCGGGGTTCTTAACGTGAGGAGTACTTGGCCTGAAATTTGATTGTTGTGCGATAACTTAAAAGTGCACAAATTACAAACACGGAACTATCACTTAATGCAAAAAACATCTGGATTCCTTTCTTGGCTTATCAGTGACAGTCCGTCGGAAGGGGACCATAAATGGCTGACCCGTGTTAAGAGAGAGCCATATCTCTTGCACGTAAAAGACACCCTTGTAAATCTCGAAAAAGAGCAGGGCAATGCCGCTACAAGGCAGCACTCACATCCGCAAAGTGGAAAGGGATTATAAAACTTTTTAAAATTACAAATAAATAGATGGGAGCTTAATGTACAGCGGCATCTATTACATAGATTTGCAAGCTGAAAAATATTTATGGTATACGTTTATATGATATGAATGTATTGAGCTTTTTTTTGGTCTTTTTAACTTTATTCGTTTCGAGCGTGACTGGTTAGTTTTCTGTAGACGAAACGCGAGGCTGGTGCAAATACAAAATTTCCAACCTGGCGTCTATCGATGATAAGTTTATTTACATATATTATAACAGTTTCCTGGCTCCAAGCTACTAATATTTGATCTTTAAGTTACTCTAAGCGGCTAGCAGTGTAAAACAGATATCAACAACCTCCAACATTCGCGGCTAGCACAACGTTCATAGCGACACCATTTTTAAAAATTTCTTCCGTATCAATACTTTGAACTGAAATCAATGATACAAGGCAATATATTATCAATATGCAATCGATAAAAAATTGAAAACAAAATGTTGAAAATTGCACGAGACCGAAGCGCTTTTTCTTGATCTACCCTTTCATGAACGTCCAAAGCCGAATATTTAAAAGCGAACAGTTTCGTAAGAACCAAAATAGTTGATTAAAGGTAATCGGTCAAAATTATGTACTTGAATTTCGATATATTCATTTGCCGACATGATTTGATATATAGTAAAAAGTCATAAAGCAAAAAAAAATTGAAATCAAGTATAGAGCAATTTTATTGGTTACAGTTCAATTGAAAATTGTATATACATGATCAACCCTACCATACTACTCGGCCTATTGAGAGTTGTCCAGTTTTCACTGTTTTCCCTAAATGATGAGAGAATAGTTCTGAGATATATATCTGAAACCCTAAGCTAATAGAGATTTTTTAAAACGCAAATTCACTTTTTCGATGCAGGTTTAATAAGTTTACAACTGCCTGCCTCTGGTCTCATTCTATACATAAACTTTTAAGTAACAGTAACTGTTCATTTTATTTTGTTTCGTTGTGTTCCGTAGCTAACAGTAGCCCCGCTTTTGCGGCCCCTTTTTAATTTTGATATCTTCATCAATAACTTTTAAAAATATCAAATTTTCAAAAAGGCGAAATAATCAAAACTTCACGTTAAGTTTAGTACTTTAAAAGATTAATCAAAAATCTAAACTATAAAATCTAAAATCGATATTAATAATTTTAAAATTTCAATTATTTGTTGTAAATTTAACTTGAAATATTCAAAACTTTTTAAATTCCAAAATTCTACAATTGGAAAACTTTTCACTATTTTAAAACGATGTACGGATCGAATTGTAACAGTGTAAATAGAAAGTAGAATACTGTATTTTAAATTCATTCTCTTTTTGTATCATATAAATACTACGCAAATGCGGCACTATTTGCGAAATACCTCAGGTCCTACACCAGTGGTCCTTTTTACCACCTTCGTGTCGTTTCGTGTCAAAATAATGTTTAATAAGCCTATCGTGACATAATAATGATATAACATTGTGCAATCCTAGCTCAACAACACGTACTTTCAACTTTACGTCGTGTAATTTCTAGTGAGCATATTGTATGGTAAGCTTATCATGACACATTAATGATATAACATTGTGCAATCCTAGCTCAACAACACATACTTTCAACTTTACGTCGTGTAATTTCTAGTGAGCATATTGTATGGTAAGCTTATCGTGACATAATAATGATATAACATTGTGCAATCCTAGCTCAACAACACGTACTTTCAACTGTACGTCGTGTAATTTTTAGTGAGCATATTGTATAATAAGCTTATCATGACATAATAATGATATAACATTGTGCAATCCTAGCTCAACAACAAGTTCTTTCAACTGTACGTCGTGTAATTTCTAGTGAGCATATTGTATGGTAAGCTTATCATGACATAATAATGATATAACATTGTGCAATCCTAGCTCAACACCAAGTTCTTTCAACTTTACGTCGTGGGATTTCTAGTGAGCATATTGTATGGTTAGCTTATCATGACATAATAATGATATAATAGTTATCAAAGGTACCAGGATTATAATTTTGTACGCCAGACGCGCGTTTCGTCTACATAAGACTCATCAGTGACGCTCATATCAAAATATTTAGAAAGCCAAACAAGTACAAAGTTGAAGAGCATTGAGGATCCAAAATTCCAAAAAGTTGTGCCAAATACGGCTAAGGTAATCTATGCCTGGAATAAGAAAATCTTTAGTTTTTTTCAAAAATTTAAAGTTTGGGAAACAGGAAATTTATAAAAATGACCACATTATTGATATTCATGTCAACACCGAAGTGTTGACTACTGGGCTGGTGATACCCTCGGGGACGAAACGTCCACCAGCAGTGGCATCGACCCAGTGGTGTAAATAGTTATCAAAGGTACCAGGATTATAATTTTGTACGCCAGACGCGCGTTTCGTCTACATAAGACTCATCAGTGACGCTCATATCAAAATATTTAGAAAGCCAAACAAGTACAAAGTTGAAGAGGATTGAGGATCCAAAATTCCAAAAAGTTGTGCCAAATACGGCTAAGGTAATCTATGCCTGGAATAAGAAAATCCTTAGTTTTTTTCAAAAATTTAAAGTTTGGGAAACAGGAAATTTATAAAAATGACCACATTATTGATATTCATGTCAACACCGAAGTGTTGACTACTGGGCTGGTGATACCCTCGGGGACGAAACGTTCACCAGCAGTGGCATCGACCCAGTGGTGTAAATAGTTATCAAAGGTACCAGGATTATAATTTTGTACGCCAGACGCGCGTTTCGTCTACATAAGACTCATCAGTGACGCTCATATCAAAATATTTAGAAAGCCAAACAAGTACAAAGTTGAAGAGCATTGAGGATACATTGTGCAATCCTAGCTCAACGACACGTACTTTCAACTTTACGTCGGGGATTTCTAGTGAGCATATTGTATGGTTAGCTTATCATGACATAATAATGATATAACATTGTGCAATCCTAGCTCAACAACACGTACTTTCAATAAATAACTCCGGTAATAAAAGTAATTATAATGATATTTTATGATGGCTTGTATTTGTCAATAGTTTCTTATGATATATTTCTCCGAATAGATTTTGTTCTGTTGTCAAATACACAAGCAGTAGTAAAGTCAAAGTGAGAAAGAGAAAGCAGAGTATATGATAGAACAATTCCGAAAATACCAGAATGGAAAAGTAAACAAAATTCCTTTTAGTAAGGCGGTGGGCTTCAAACATTCAACACGTACCGACATGACCAATCGTTGGAGAACAGTGGACTAAGACTAACAAAAGGGATAATTAATTAATTAATTAAACGACTTAAAAGGTAAAACTAACATGCGTTTACCTGCAACCTTAATGAATTTGAACTGCAAAAGACACCAGGACGCGCACAAACGTAATGGAAATGCGTGTATATGTAATGGAAATGAGGTCAACAGTAATGGTATTTATTTGAACCGTAATGGTAATTCAACTGTAATGGTAATGCAACTGTAATGGTAATGCAAGCACATGTAATGGTAATGCAACTGTAGTAGTAATGAGGGTAACTGCAATGGTTATGATACTGTAATGGTAATGCAAGCAAATGCAATGTAGTAATGGGGGTAGCTGTAATGGCAATAAGGGCAACTGTAATTTCAATGACAATGCAAGCAACTGTAATGGTAAGGCATAATGGTTATGCAAGCAAATGAAACGGGGATGAGGGCAACTGTAATGGTAATGCAACTGTAATGGGAAGCAATGCAAGCAAATGTAATGGTAATGAAGGCAACTGTAATGTACATTCATGTATATGTAATGGTTATGAAAGCAAATGCAAAGACAATTCGAGCAACTGCAATGGTAACGCATGATGGTAATGCATGAAATGTGATGGAAAGGCGCGTACATGTAATAGGTAATGATGGCTACTGTTATGGTAATGCAAGCAAATGTAATGGCAATGCAAGCAAATGTAATGGTAACGAGGGCAACTGTAATGGACATGTATGTACATGTAATGGTAACCAGGGCAACTGTTATGATAATGCAAGGGAATTTATTGGTAATGCAACTGTACTGGTAATAAAAGCAAATACAATGACAATGCAAGCAACTGCAATTGTAATGCATAATGTTAATGCAAGAAATGTGATTGAAATGCGCGTACATGTAATGGGTAATGATGGCTACTGTTATGGTAATGCAAGGTAATGGTAATGAGGGCAACTGTAATGAACATGCATGTACATGTAATGGTAACCAGGGCAACTGTTATGGTAATGCAAGGAAATATAATGATAATGCCACTGTACTGGTAATGAAAGCAAATACAATGACAATGCAAGCAACTGCAATGGTAATGCATAATGGCAATGCAAGAAATGTGATTGAAACAATTGTGTCAGTTTATACACATTTGTTTGTTTTTTTTTATAGAGAAAAGATCATATCTGTATCACAAATCGTCTTCAACTGCACACTAAGGGAAGTTCGCTACTCAGTTTCAAAATTAATAGCTTTCCATAACTTTAGTATATATTGATATGGGATTATTTAAAGAAACAAAAAAGCAAAAAAAATATAGAGGTCAATGTGCTTGTTTTCGAGATATTAAGCCATCGAAATTTTGGCGGGGAAATGTTCTCTCTTGACTTTTCATAGATTTATCATTGACAAGTTAAAGTTCTCAAAAACTTTTAAAATATAAATAAGATTTTTATAAGACTTTTACAAATGGCTTATATTTATACATGTAAAAGGTTTATAAAAAGAAAAATTGAGGTCAATGGGAAAGTTTTTGGGTGATTGGGTTTCATATGTCAGACATGTACATATCTAACAATACTCATTTGTATGCTTCGGGGTTTAGCGTGGCGAGAAAAATGGTTGCTAAGGGTCCAGCTGAAGCCTACTTTCGGGTATAGGACTTTCTAGCTGAGTTGAGTACCCATTGGTTGCCTTGGGCTGTTTTCTGCTCTTTGATCGGGTTGTTGTCTACTTAGAACATTCCCCGTTCTAAATTATCTATTCTAAAGCTATATTCTGCTGCTCTTATTCTTAAATCGTTGGTAATGTACAGCGTCAGCACGATGCTTAATGCCTAATCTTTCAAGTGTCAGTTAATCTAATTTGAAACACTCCTTAATACAGTAGTTGATTTCAATATTTCGTTCAAATGTCCTGCACCCCGTACGAATTTTTTTTTTCCACACACACAAATAAAAATAAGGATCAATCATGCCGTGATCCCCACAACAAAACAAAATACATGATATGTGCGGTTGCCGATATTCCCGAGTAAGGTTGCAATTAATTATGCAACAAATGATTTAGATTCAATAACAAAAATGACCGAAAAACTAATGGACGATCTAAAATTAAAACAATATACCCGGCTATTATTATGATTTTGCAAACTGAAAATAGCTATTAAAACAAACGCAAAAAAAATAACTAAGATCAAAATGCACAGGCAAACAAAACATATGTTTGGTGCATTTCAAACGTGTACAGGTACATGAAACTAAGCTTCATTTTTCACTGATCTGATTAAAATGTTATCTATAGGTACATGCAATCCCCATATAGTTGAATAAATAAGTTGTGGTATTTTTACATTTTTTTAAACTTCTGCTTATCTGCACATTTTGTTTACAATTACGACATATTAACGATATAAATAGTTTTTATGTTTGACACTTATTTATGAATAAAGATAATATATATTAAGTTTCAATGACCGCAGTATGAGGGTCTGGATTGGGAGGGGTCTGTTATTCTGTTAACATTTAATTTTCACCCCTTTGTTCTCTAATCTTCAAAAAAATAACCCCTTTTTTCTCTAATCTTCAAAAAATTAACCCTTTTTTTTTCTCTAATCTTCATTTTTTTGGCCCGTTATTCTCTAATCTTCATTTTAAGGGAATTATTCTTTAATCATTTAACCCCATCCAAACCCTCCAGTAAGCTGAAGTGTCTGAAAGTGTACCAAGGGGTAATCGATAAAGATTTTTCCAATTTTGTTTGATATCTGTCACCTCCCTGTTTATGTATATTGGTATAATGGTCGTTGAGACAGGAAGTCTATATATTCTTTGCAGATATTTTTGAGATTAGAGTTACCAATTAATTCATGAAATTTCTTTATTTATTTAAAATGTTATTAGTCTTAAATACATTTTTTTTTTGTATTGGTTGCTATTGGCTATGAACTAATTATCAGTAACTACGAGTACTACTCTCAGATCTTTTCTTGTTTTTATGGATGTATGAATACCCTACAAACTGTGTGTTTATCAGAATAGTAGAGTAGAATGATATACAAATGGATGAAAATTATATATACATGTAACTGTTATTTACAAATATTAATATAATTTATAACAACAAACCACAGTATACTGAAGCGTATCACTAAAATATGATAGTTATAACGGTTAAGTTGAATTCACTGTCGTTTATTCATCATCCACATACGAATTTGTCTAGGAAAAAAATATGTCTCTGTACATTAACATCACTTTCAGGTATAGAAATTTGATTTTTTTCTGAGACAAGTGCATGTGACCAATCAGAAGAACTTGCGGACATCCGATATTCAGTTCTTTGATTATTGTTTGTTCTTGTCTTGTACTGTAGCAGCAATGTCCCATGTTAGAGGAGAGTTGGCGTCTATAAACAGATTCAACCCGCCACATTCTCTTTGACTATATGTACCTGTTCCGTCTGGAGCCTGTAGTGTCACATCTTTTAAAAAAATGTTTTGTCATAATTTAGACCGCAAGGTTCTTTAATTTCAATTATTCTGTATTTTTCTTGTTGGTGGGTTTGAAAAGCCGACGTTACGGTATGGATTTTTCTCATTGTTGAAGTCGGTATTGTCAAAATTCCAATCCTAAATTCCAGTGTTGGAGTTCAAACATTCCCAGTTTATAAAAAGTTGTGCACCTATTATATCCAAAACACTGCACAGTTTTATCAACATAGATTCGTAACACTTCATCGAGATGAATATTTTGAAATAATAGTGAACAAAGGAACGAACTTGATACTCGCTCATTTATGCAACTTGAAGTTACATAAAAGATTATTTAACTTAAGATGGAATAATGTATAATTTATGTTTAAGTCTTACTTGTATAATATGTACATTAGAATACAAATGTGTGTAGATTTTTATATTGGAGGGGGGATATCTTGGTAACCTCTCCTGTTGTTGCATAAATTAATAACTAATTAACTCATTTGGATAGAATTTTGAAATCTGTTTACTTTTATCCTGCATTTCCGGTTGTTTTGTCGTTTCACAGAACAGCCGTCTTTGGCCTGTTTTTGTTCGCTAATACTATTTCTAACTTTAAAAAAAATAAGATTTTTACTTCTTGTTTAAAACCGTTTTTTGCTATGTCTATGGAAAAGTTGAATCCATCACTATTAAGTGTTTTGGAACTAACGGGGTGTATTAATTATGCACCTATGGAAAATGTCTTGGTAAGCATAAAATCATGTTTTTTTATTCGCATAAACTTCCATTCATAAACATATAGTACTAAACTAATTATAACGATAACTGCATGTTTAATATTCAAAGCAACAAAATCTTCTAATTTAAACATTTATTGCAGTAAAGGCTGTGGTGATTAATCAATCTTCTCATAAATATTTATCAACGTAATAAAAAACATGTAGTTAATTTTCTCAAAGTATTCTCAGTGAGACAACCATATCAAACATGTTGTTTTATCAGAAAATAAACAACAGTCCTGGCATGGCTCTCCAATTAAGGTTCATATAAACACAAACTCGGAAAATACAATCCAAGTCGCCATTGAATTTTAAATAACAGTTGAACAATTGAAATCCAAGTATATCAAAAAGGTGTAAGTGAACATACTTTTCTTTTTGATAAAGTTATATAGATTACACTTGGGTTCAAGAAATAGTTGTAAAAACTAATAGTTACTATAGAGTTTCATTATAATGCGTCCTTCCCTCATGCAAGAGACTAAATGACATTGAAATTAATCATCATATTAACAACCATGTGTCACCGTACGGCCTTTAACAGTGAGCAAAGCAAAAACCTCATAGTCAGAAATAAAAGGCCCGAAATGACAGTTCAAAGAAGAAAAATAACGACCTAATGTGTGCTCTGCTTCTAGAGTGTTATCAAATATATCAAAATTGTAGATTACGTGTTTTCTGTTTGAATTCATGCTGGCAAGTTGATTATTTCCATATCTTTCTGATTATACATTTGAACGAAAAAAAGGAAAGATTTCACAAATGTTTGTTGCATCCAATCTTCGCTTTGGGGCCTTCTGTAAACTAAGGAACACCTTATTAAATTAGATATCGGATGAAATTATCTCTGGTTTGTTATGTTTCGAGTATTGAAATATGAATTTCAGGTATTTACTTGAGAAATGTTTAAATAAAACTAAAATATATCGAAATGTATATCATGAAAGCATATTTGAAAAATGCACATTCGTTATAATTTCAAGTAAAAACTTTTTATCGTTAAAGGTGTCACACCACCAATTAAAAGTCCCTATCTGTTCAACCAAATTTTGCAATTTTCATAGCTTTCTAAATTTTTTATTTTATAATAAGTTTAACCTCTTAAAAACCAGGTATGTCATGAATCGTACAGGTATCACTTTTCTTTATGCCAATTTTCAACCTTTAAAGCCATATAAGAAAGAAGAGACCTTCCGAACTGATGTACCACTAAAAATTAAAAATAACCCCTGGTTTTCTTGAAATCTTTAATTAGTATACTATGGAGCGCATTAACCCTCAATTTTTAATGTCAACTCATTGATAGACAAGTAAATTTGGGCTCAAAATGGTCTTAATATATTTTTCTTTCATCAAAAGTTTCATTTCTGCAAATTTGTTGGGTAGTTTAAGTAAACAATGACATCAAATGCACTATTTTTTGTCCGAGTAGGCCAACTTTCACATACGCTCAAAAGTATGATTATCTGGCTCTTTCCAGATTGTCTTACGCCTCTCCAAATTTTCTTCTTCAACCCTCTGTTTCAGTGTATTTACTCTTTTCGACAGATAGAGCATTTTTGCAGCCAATGCTTCTTCATTGTCACATCCTATTTAAACAAGAAAATTTCAATTATAATACAAATAAATAGTTTCACAATTTTTTGATCAAATATACAAAAAAAGTGTGTTGTGATTTCCAATGAGACAACTATTTACAAGTTTACCAAATGAAACAAAAATTACCAACTCTTAGTCGCAGTATGGAGAGTTGTCTCATTAGCACTCATACCACATCTTCCTATATCTATATGCAAAAGAACAATAATAATTAATGTTTTATATTATCATGTGGTATTATTTATCATTTGTCTTATAGATTTTGTTCAGATTGCTTGTTTGGTTAATTTGCTTTCTAGTGAATAGTTAGGGAAAAGTGATTAATACTTTTTAGAGAAAGTTTTTTTTTCTTTGTACATTTTCCTAAAAATACAAGTGGAAAATGACAGCTCTCAGTGCGAATTTCCTAGTGAAAAAAATGTGTCTTTAAAATATCGCAAATTCGATTTGATCACTATTTATGATTTCATGATATACATATACTTAATTACCACAGTTATCAATACGAGCTATCTTAGTGAGAATGTTTACCTGGAGACAACGGCGGTAAATATTTATTTGATATTCCACATACAATGCAAACATAATCTCCGATATATGGAACTTGTTTATTTGATAAAACATGGCTCAAATACTTCCATCTCTTGATTCTTGCATTAGCAGATTCTACTACCCAACGGACCTAAAATGAGAAAAATAGTAATTTAGGGCTATTTTCCTAAAGCATGTAGTTTAAAGGTTTGGTTGGCTTGCTTGCTGTGTTTAAATAACTGTTTGCTCAAACATTGTAATAAAGTTTTGCAATTGCAAATAATACATAGGTAGGGCTTCAGTTTATATAATGCTATTGGATGCTTGAGTAAAACATTTATACGATAAAAGCAAGAAATCCAACCAAACCTTTGACCAACATGCATTAGAAAAATAGCTCTAAACATAAGGTCTGAAATTTATAATCGGTTGCAATTAAAACTATGTTTGTCAATGTCAATTATGTTATATACATTGTCATTTTTGCGAACAGTAACAACAATACCGTCACGTGTGCAGAATATAAAACGTTTATGGAAGGTGTGCTACCTTTTTATCGATTTGGTTTGTTTAATTGATATTTATGTGTAAAAAACTATTCATAGGGGAAAACAAAAAACTACGCAGTTCTATAAGTTACTTTTCTTTATTTTTATTAGTGGCACAATAGTCATAGTCTTAGCAGTAACAATGGGCATATTTAATGTAGGGTGTGCTTCGTACGAATAAGAGCATTTTCTGTGTAGCGATAAAAATATCTTAACATGATACTATATAAAGTGACGCAGTTTCAAAATTAGTTTTGAGAATTATACTACAGTTTTTGGTTGTAGGGGTACAAACCTTAGTAACTAATCTACTTGCATTGGCTTCATCTGTTGTCATCTGTTTTTGGCCTTTCATTAAAAAGCTTGGCATCTGTGCCTTTATCCCCAAATCATCAAGAAGCTCAAATGAGTCCCTGAATCCTCTGTCAACGACAAATATATCATCGTCTTGTACCCATTCTTTGATATCTTCTACATTTGTATTAAACATATGTTTGAGGATTGCTGCATCATTATTTTTGCAGTCGGCCAAGTATGGTCCCAGAACAGTCACAAAGTACCCTGTAGTAGTAACAACTACCATTGGTTTAACCAGCGGTCGTCCCTTGTGTAAGCTATATGACCGTCTTTGAGAATGAAAATTTCCGCTTTTTTGGATATACATAAAGGTGCAATCAAGCACTAAGATAGCCTGTGTGTTTGTTCCATCCCCAAATAAAGTCTGAGCTAGAGGTCGTGTGTGCATATTAACGACATCATCATGGCTGATGTGTTTAAAACCCAAATTTTCAGGTACGAAATTATTAACTAAAGCTTGTCTGACACATGAAATGGCTCGGCGTAAACTTGATCTTGATATGTTGAAAATGGTAGATAGCACTTTATTTGAAATTCTAGATTTTAATTTAAAAAGGAAAATTCCAAGAGAAGTTCTTGTGCTTCGTGTAGGTGTATTTCTTACTGTATTTTTGATGTAGGGATGAAGATCATTAAAGTTGTCCTTATTTATACCGGTTAAATTAATAAAGTCAGAGTCAGATAAAACTTTATCTGTATCAAAGTCAATTCTTGATTGTTCATTTTGTAATGCTGTGTATCTTAACTTCTTCAAAAGATCCATAATTGAAGATCTGTTAAGGATGACATTATCATTGGTACAGTTTATTTTACTTATTGCATCTTCTGTAAAACTATCTTCCGTCAAATGTCCCGCACAACAGCGACATCCCGCAGGAATTATAACCTCTTTTTTCAGAAATGCAGAAAATCTTGCTTGTGATGGAACAACAATTAGCTTTGGTCCGGGCTTTTTGCATATGAAACAGTATGAATGGCTTTTTGATGTAGAAGGTATTGAAAGAGATACTGATGGTGGACTGGATAAAACAGTAGATCTACGTTTTGCTGGTGGAGCATAATCTTCATCGTCAGATAATATATGCTGTACAACAGAGGATTGTCTGGTTTCCTGAACATAGTATTTGTGCCTACACGTATTGCATATTTTGTCTTCTTGTTTATATGTTATCAAAAAATTCTTCTTCAAATACTTTGCTACAGATTTATTGATTGATCTTCTTTCATGTGGTTTAGTCCTTTTATTGCATAGAACGCACGGGTAATACTTTGGACCGCTTCCAGGCATTCTGAAGTGAAATGAAGAAATGAATCTTAGTACGCGAACCACGATTGCAGTTTAGAACAGGAGATTTGATGCATGTGATAATGAACAGCAACCCAACAATATTTAACAGAGCAACAATTTTATAACACATCTTATTTTCAATTATTGTGTATAAACATATATTTTCAGGAATGAAACTTGAACAGTTAATGTGTAATAAGATAATTTAGTTCCCAGTCCTAACTCACCGACACTAGTAGTCACACTACAAACAGCCGTATTTATAGATCATATCATATTTGATAATTTATGGGGGACTGAATATGCAGGTATCTTAACTTGTTTAATTTCTATTACACATCAGAAAGGCAAGTTCTATATAAAAATAAATTGTTGGATAACAATTGCTTTTTTAAAAAAAAATCAAATGCCGAATAGAAACGTTTCAAAAAATGTTATCAATTAATCAGTAAGACTAGAAAATAAAACAAAATATCAGTGGATCCATTCAAACAATCACAGCTGACACAGGAATGAAAGTAATGCATTAGGTTTAATGATATTATACAAAAAAAAGAAAAAAAACAAACTTTTTATACCAATGGGCAGCGAACCCTTACTAGCTTTGTCATGCCACTCTAAAGAGTAACGCTCTTTTTTTTTTATCTTTATTATATTCACAATTTATATATATATATATCACAGTTTGAATTACACATAAATGAAAACAATGTAGATAATTAGGCCTAAAAAAAAGATATGTGTTTCCGGTAACATCATTTTGAAAAATAGGGTCGGTAGGTCGGAATTCTTTTTTTTTTTTTTTTTTTTTTTTTTTTTTTGACATGGATTTTAACCTATTTGGAATACCTTTTGACATTAATAAAATGTTTTACTGGCTTTCTATGCAAGAGAAAGCAAGAGAGAAAAAATATTATGTCATCTATCAGAAGCCTGTGTCAAAAACAGGGTCGGTTGATAAATTTTTTATTTTTTTTTTTTTTTTGGAAGATCCAATAAAAAAGTTAGGGTCGGGGCTAAAAAACAGGGTCGGTCGGGTTACCGGAAACACGGATCTTTTTTTTCTCGGCCTTATTGTCCTTTCTCTGAAATGGAAAATATTCTAATATAACATGTACAATCTATATATTTCCTTATTTTATTTCATCCTGAAATGACTCTCTGAAAATGAATTTTTATACTTTAATATTGATTTCCTTTTTTTTTCTTTTTCTTTTTCTAGTCTTAAATAAAATAATAAAAACAACAGTTCAACTATTACAAGGAGAGAAAAAAATGCGAAATGTTTAAATACTCAAATGATCTATTTTAATTAATGTTTGTTGTTTAATAAAAAAAAACGGTTGGTTTCCAGACCAGAATTATGATACATCACAAAAATTATTTTAGAATTATTTCAAGTATTCAACATGTATTAATTGTCCGCTCTCTAAAACAGTTTATTCATCAAAACACCACAAACAAAGTTTGTGTATCTCTGTATATCTTTCAATCCTTGGAATACCACGAACATGACACTTTAATTCATCATCGTCCGATTTTCTAATGTCTCTAAATCTGTAGACGTAAGACATTGCGGTTTCATATTCCGTTTTATCAGTCTCTAAATTTACATGACGAACTTCACCTCGTTTTCCTATAGTACATATAACTACCGTGTCTCTCGTTTTTAATTTCCCTATAATACAACTTCCCTCTGATCGTTGGCTGTACACAACTTTCTGAAAATGACTGTCTGTACACGGACTCTTCTCTGTAATTGTAAATTTTGGAGCGATAGTTTTTATTTTATCTATTTGTTTATTTTCTTTATCCTTAACATCCGTGTGTAAATTCCGTTGAGTTCGTGACCCTTCACACACTATACTTTCCGTTAATTCATTGTCCTTTAAATTGATTGTTTTGTCCAGCGATACACAAACCGGCTGAACAACTTTCACTACAGGTGTAATGTTTACCTTTTCTGCTGGGGCTACTGATGGGAGATCTATCGTTTCATCGTGTAGCATATCATCACCCGATTCCATTTCCACTTCTGAATTATCGATATTAATGTTAAGTGTCTTATTAACATCGTCTTCTGTATTGTTTATTCTTTCTTTCAATGTTTTCATTCTTTTATTGTCTCTGTCTCTATTACATCTGGACTTATGCTTGATTCCTCTATTTACATGTATTGCATCGCCCCTTGTCCAAACCAATGAAATTCTCATTTTGTCACCAAGGTAATTGGAATTCCATGTTAATTGTTCATAATCATCTATAACACTGTTAATTAACGCAACTAAGGGCTTTGGTAATTTTTCCATAATGATTTCCCTTTAAAGTACCTCAACGTTTCACAGCAAAAAGTAAAGTTCACAAAATAACAAATACGCACAGTATAATTCTCAAAAATGTCAGTATTTCAACTTACATTACTGTTAGATAGTCACATTTACTTATTCCGGCTTGTTAAATCAAAATCCACCAGAAATAGTAACCCAATAACAGGAGCAGAAAATTACACGTCTATATCCGTTTAAGGTGCGCTCTACTTTTTGAGAGTAACGCTCTAACCATTACACCACGTCGTCGTACATTCCAAAGGAGGAAAACAAGTGGTACATAAATTCTTAAGTCGGTACTGAAGCTAGTCGTCTGCTTTTGTTTGTTTTTGTTTTTTTTTTTGTTTTGAACATACATGAGTAAAGATATATTACTGCTTCAGCATAGTTATTAGGATCTTTTTAAGATGGTTTTCGTAGAATAAATTCGGCCTTAATTTAAAGCTGCCCCATTTTTTTTTATAGCAAAGCCGACCAATCTTAAACATAACATTTCAAAATCCCTTTTAAGTGTTAAAATAACGTTGTTCACAATGAACTCTTAATTAATTTATTATCTACTAGTCATTTTATTTTCCACAAATTTGTCCTGTGTTTCAATAAAAATAAAAAACACGTTGTAACTACAGGAAAAAAATCTCCGTCGGCAGTTGACGAAGCTACGGAACTTGTTATTCCAATTTTGTTAGTTATTTAAATCTGTAAATTAATTTTGACTTACCTCAATATGTAATCTCCAAGAAAAGCATACTTCAGTTGCAAGAAAAGATTCACATAATGGTCTACAGTATATGTCAGAGAAAACAAAAATTACCGAATATGTCACCGTCCGGCAAAACTGCCTTCATCCATATTTCTGTTGGTAAGTGCAACAAACATGCGCAATGTAATTCCAATACACACAACAACAAAAAAACGAAATATGATAGAATGTATTCAAAATATTATAAAAAGAAGATGAACTATAAAAATTGTTTCTATTTTAATATAAGTTCGTGGTAGATTCATTAGACATTTACCACAAAATCTATCGTACATCGGAAATAACAGTGTCGAATCCGGATTTGCTTGTTTGCAAAAGTTTATTTTTCGATGTGGCCACAGGCCTCGACCACGCTCATAAATGTTGCAAACGATTTCAAAGTGTTAAACAATTAAAATGAGATTAGAATTACTTCGGTCGAGTCCTGTGGCCAATGCGAAATTTAACCAAGAAGTGTGAAATTCTTCGAAAATTTTGATGTTTTGAGCGTTCCGGTTCGATTTCGGGGGTTACGTCACATTAGTGATGTCATGAAAATCTGATTTTTTTTTTAAATAACAAACACCGATATTAGTAGATATGTTTTAACTATAAGGGATCCACCTTGTTTATTTGTATTTTTTTGTCATTTCACAGGGCCAATATAGGCACTTCGTGGCCATACTCCTTTGCTACCATATTTATCAAATAACAAAAAATCTAAAATGTTTCAAATTTATACTGATGCACTTAATAAATTATTTGTTTAAAGGGAAAGTTTTATTGTAGTCAGGAAATAGGCCAAGGTGGAATAATGATTTGTACAAGTTATTACCTTTTTCTCAATAAAAATTGGACAAGTAATTATATGTACAATTGTATTTGTACAAGTAATAACCTGTATGATGGCGTCATACAAGTAATTAATTGTACAAAATGTTTGTACAAGTAATAACCTGTACAAAATAATAACATGTACACGACATATATGTTGGTAAGGACTGGTTTTATATATATATATATATATATATTACATAAGTACGTCTGAGTCAGTGACAACCCTACAACAGATGTATCCATCGGATCGCCATCAATGATGGTGATACATGGCTGTGTACATAATGTATACGTGGAAAGGTAACACATGGCCAGCGACAGACTTGGGGTCAATTACATTGGAATGTAATTATTTAAATTACACATTACATTGCAAAAATGATCAATTACACTAATTACACATTACACAGTTTTTGAAATGTAATTAATTAAATTACAATTACTTTACTAAAGTAATTAATTAAATTACACATTACATTTCATCATGATATTTTTTAACAATATTATAGATGTATATCTATTAAATACATCTGTTAAATATTCATGTAAGCATAGTTTAAGCGTTGCATTTGATTATCATTAGTTATTTTAAAATATTTTTTTGTCATTTAGTCTGAATCTCTCTGGTCTGAACACTTTGACAGCAATTGTAAATGGTCTTTCGACAGGAGCTAATGTGGCAGATATTGTTTGATCAGAACATGGAAGTTCCATGATTAGAAGATCATCAAATTGATAGGAGAGGGAATTTGTTCCTATTAGCTTGCCAATACATCAAGGGGTATTTTGACTTCTCAGAAATTAAATTAAACATAATAAAAATAAAGAAATTATACATGTTAATGAATTAAAAATATTTTTGCTACTTAAAAAATATGAATAAGTGTGCTTGTCACAATATTAAAAATAATTTTTAGTACAAACAATGTATATAAAGCCTAAATATTAGCAATATTTTGCTAATTAGATAAAATACATGTAATATTTGCATTGCCCCTGGACATTTCAATCTGATTAATTGCTGTTTGTTTTTACAGCTGTTAAATTTTATTTCTATTATCCTTTTGTGTATACTAATTTGACAAAATGATTGTGTGCAGTGATTTTAAATTCTAAATGAACTGTCTAAGAAGATTTTTTCACAGTGACACATTTTTTTGTTTTTGTTTAAGAAGGTGATTAATTACTTATCAATCTATTAAGTTAAATGATCTTTCTTAAAAACTGAACAACACTAATATATGATTCTCACATTTGTTTTAAATTAAAAGACTATTAAAAAAAAATCTGTAGATCAAATAAATAATATAAAAACTTCAGAATCAATACAGACTTCATATATATTAAAAAAGTATGTGATATCAATATTTGAAAGATATCATTCTAAGTGTATACTAAAGTATTTATCACGTATTTATATAAATAAACTCATCATTTATACTAGTATTACTAGCAGTATCTCATATTCGAGGAGTAATTTGTTTGTTTTCAAATATATGGCATGACAATTTGAGAAAACACTGCTTATATTTTTTAAACTTTTAATGCGAAACTTACTCTTCGTTCTTTAGTTGGTTTTTGTAAACCTTTTATTCGAGCGTTAATACCGATGAGTCTTTTGAAAAACGCATGTCTGGTGTACATAATTGTAATCCTGGTATAAATGATGAGTTTATCTATATTAATACGTGATAAATACTTTAGTATACTCTTAGAATGATTTTAAGCTGCAGGAAACTGAATGTGTTATATGTATACACTAGGATATGATTTATCAGTCCTGTCAAATACAAATCAAGAAATTATTTTCCAATATTACATTGTACAAATGGCATAGTACAGTAATAATTATCGTCTAGAAGAGATCTAGATACTTTTCACTATTAACTCTACCAGACAAACATAAGTTACAATTTTCTTTTCTGTAGATTTTCAGTAAAACCTTAAATTAACATTGAAGAATTCAGTGCTGTTTTCCACTATCAATAAACTATCATAGCAATTAATGTTTGAAAATAAGTTACAAAAAAATTCTATTACAACAGTGCATATCTCATCTTGAGATGACATACAGTATACAAGGGGGGAATCTACGTCATCACGCAGGGTGTCGGCGATTGAAATTAGACCACCATCTTGTCGCTTCAAAGTAAGAAGTTTACTTATTATGCCAGTTATATGAGGGTTATGATTATACAAAATAGTCCCCCAAAGACTATATAAAGTAGGAAAATAAATGAGCCATCGCTCAATATTATTGGTTATCTCAATTTTGCAAACACTTCGATACCAGTTTCAGGAATTAGGTCAAACATGCAGGATATCGGCAAAAAATTTCATAACAACATCTTGATTATCAAGAACCTCCTACTTTATCAACAAATGAACATGTCCAAATTCTTTATTGTACTCGGGAAAATACTTGTTACTCACAAATACCCGTCATTATGGCCGAAAAACGTCTTATTTTTAAAAAATAGAAAAAGGATGTCGGCAACACATCGAATATCGAAGGATGTCGGGGACACATCATATACTATTTTTAACACATATGTTATGCAACATGTGACTAGATCTAAATTCTTATTTTTTCAAATAAAACTAATGGTCATGACAAGACGCAAATCAAACTTAAACTTGTGCAGGCGGAAACGATCGCGAATACAACCTGATGTTGACCAGCCGATCAGATTGCCCACTAAACCGCTATCCTTAAAAAAATCAAAACCATGCAAATCCTCATTTGTCATCAAAATTAAAACGCCTGCCAAAAATATTAAGTTTCAATTAGGGGACGACCATTTGATATTCTGAGGGGGGCAGGAAAATTTGTTTATTTGTTTTTGATCGATTATGTATTTAGAGGACAGACTATTCATTTTCTGCACTATTGAAGCAAGATTTTTCATTTTCATTAAAGCAAGGGACTGATTATTCATTTTCACAACTATAATTATGATATTCGAAAACAGACAATTTTTAAATGATTTGTTTATTATAAATAATACATGTATAGTCAAGTCATCATGTACCATTTAATCAGAATGAATCCTCCTCCTCTGTAGAAATGAATCTTTTATATTCCCAACTGCATTCATAGTATTAAAGTTTGGTTGTAACTCCTGTTTCAAAGAATCTGATGCCATCTCATACTTTCGATTAGACCTGCTGAGTTATTTATTTTCGAACCATTGCAAGTCAGGTAATTTATTTTCAAACTACCACAGAACAAACCATTTATTTTTGTAATTATAAAGGTTGAGTTATTACTTTTCAAAATCCTCCTGCCCCCACCCACCCCCCCCCCCCCCCCCACCCCCAGAAAATCAAATGGTCGTCCCCTTACTGAAGAAATTTCAACAAAACCGCCAGTAGACTTGAGCAAAGGTCACGATAAAGGACCAACAGGGCCATGCATTCGATTGTTCAATCCACCATTTATTTTCTTAAAATGTCCTGTACCAAGTCAGGAAAAATGCCATTGTTATATAATAGTTCGTTTCTGTGTTTGTTACATTTTAATGTTGTATTTCTGTTGTTTTCCTCTTATTTTTGATGCGTTTCCCTCAGTTTTAGTTTGTAACCCGGATTTGTTTTTATTTCTCGATTTATGAATTTCGAACAGCGGTATACTACTGTTGCCTTTAAAAAACACCAGGTATATGTAGGGCCAGATGAAATGTCATATATATATATATCGTATCAAAAAGACTTGGTCCAATAAATGACCCCTGTGGAACCCCTGGCTTAACTGAAACTAAATCAGATTTTCACCTTCTAAAACTATTTTTTTCACGAATATTTACAAAAATTGAATCTTGAAATTGAATGCATGAAATGGAAACAAGCAAGGAAGACTAATCCTGCTTTTTTTATCGTATCTTCATAATGGTTGATAAAATCAAAGGACAATAACATTAATAATTTATTAGTGTGTCCCCGACATCCTTCAATATTCGATATGTTGCCGACATCCTTTTTTCTTTTTTTTTTTAAAATAAGACGTTTTTCGACCATAATGACGGATATTTGTGAGTAACAAGTATTTTCCCGAGTACAATAAAGAATTCGGACATGTTCATTTGTTGATAAAGTAGGCGGTTCTTGATAATCAAGATATTGTTATGAAAAATGTTGCCGATATCCTGCATGTTTGACCTAATTCCTAAAACTGGTATCGAAGTTTTTGCAAAATTGAGATAACCAATAATATTGAGCGATGGCTCATTTATTTTCCTACTTTATATAGTCTTTGGGGGACTATTTTGTATAATCATAACCCTCATATAACTGGCATTATAAGTAAAATTCTTACCTTGAAGCGACAAGATGGTGGTCCAATTTCAATCGCCGACACCCTGCGTGATGACGTAGATTCCCCCCCCCCCTTGGTATAGATTTATGTTGTACAGAAAAAAAAACACGGATGAATATTTCAAACAAGATATAGAAATATGGTAATACTCAGCAATACACTACCAGAAATACGTATTTATTCAAATTATATATATTCTGAAAATCTTTTTGAATATGATTGAGTTCCTGTTTATGTATATTTGACGTCATTATTTTACTTACCAGAATTGTGACAGAATCCACACGTTTTACGACAAAGGGTAAAAAGATCAAAAGCGTAACGTCTATCAATACACATTCCTCTCCAAAGATCGCACTGTGGAGAAATGTCAAAACAGATGTTTTCGTGACGTGTATACTTTTTTCTACAAACGGAGCGTAGGTATTTCTTGACCTCCAGTGATATAATTGGTTTTTATTTGTTGTTGCTGGAAGAGAATAAATATATATTAAGGCAAACACAATAATATGAATAAAACTAAAAAAATAAATTCGAAAATGCATTTAACAAACAAATTCAAGTACTATTAGTTACATAGTGTGCTAGTGACCTAATACGGTATATATGGGGTCAGTAAATTCTATATGGGGTGAAAGCAAAGCTTGAATCCAAATATGGAATTTACAAACCCCATTAATACCGTATTACGTCACTAGCACACTATGTAACGAATTAATCTTAACGTGTGAAATGTAGACTAATGACCTATCAAAATGAGCATGTCTTCAATACCGTTAAATCTACTTCCATTGATCCTACAACAACAGATGTAAATAATAACAACTTGTTAGGTTTAAATGTGTTTTATGAATTTATTTCAATCATTATCATCATCACGAATTTCTTTGTCTGTTGAAACTTTAAGATTTTTTCTCAGTACCGTTTTATTTTTATAAAGGGACGTTACACCACTACTAACCGTGTATGAAATAAGCCCCGCCTCCCTACTAACCTAATATGGAATATACACGGTCTCCACGCGGACGCTTTGAAACAATCATATTCCTATAAATGTAAAGGAGGTTTCTTATAACATACATGTCATAATTTTGAATTAATTTATCAACCTCACTTCAAACTCCCTGTATTAACAAAAAAACGCAATGCAAAATTGAAATTTTAATTTTTCATATAAGAACTTTTTTAATATTTGGATTCTATCAACAAGATAGGCCTTGGTATATATATGATTTTCTCAAAAAGATTTATCTCAAATTACCATTTCAGTCTCAGATGTCAACTTTTTCATAAAATTGCAATCCCTAGAAATATTTTGGACAGATTGTATGATTATAACCCATTTTACTCTATTGATAACATAGTTTGAATTGCTTCAAAATTTTATTTTGGCAGGTTTAGCATGTTCAGGCGCCAGCTTATATTGCAATATACCATTTTAGCTTATTACTATTCATAACTTTACATATATCAAACATATTATCTTACTTATGAATAATATTCTTTGTCTCTGTAGACTGATGTCCTGTAATAAGATAAGTAAGAGGTTATTCGCAATCAAGCTCAGGACGTATTTTATATGATAAGTTCCTATTATACAATAGATAAAGAAGCTGTCATCTGTCATGTAACATTCAAGAATTTACTACGCCAAAATATTAATAACTCATAGATGATGTCAAAGTACATATATGATTCATAAAAATAAATCTTACGGTATAATACCATACACACTATATCAAAGAGATATAATTGAACTCGTTTGAATTTGATTACCAAACATTATTATTTATCTCTTTTCTAAATCTTGAAGAGCTTAATTTTTATGATATAATAATTGCATATAGATACATATATATATATAATAACAATCTACTACATGTACATATAACTGACCTTCATAGAGACCATTATCACAGCGCTGACCTTCTCTACATTTTGTACACGAATTACCAACAATATATGGATCTTTTCCAAACACATTGCCACTGAAAAAAAGTTTTATTTTTTAGACAGGACAATTTCGAGTTTGAAATAATATGGGCAACTGTCTGTAGTTGAAGATTGATGGAGGCCTTTTTTATGTACATTGGCTTTATTTGTATCGTTAGGGCTGCTTTAAGATTGACTTTGACTCTTATTACCCTCTTATTATAAGAAGATCCGATTCATTTTTTCTTAGAATGTCCACTCTACATAAACTTTAGAAACAGCTCTTTAAAAACATTCAACACTTAGCTGATATCTCCATAGAACATATTTTATTTGGAACAGACGAAATTACTGTTGAACAAAACACAATCCTTTTCAGAAATGTACATAGTTATATACGCCATACAAAAAGATTCTTTGATTAATATTGCTGTATCTTAAAATGTACTCGTATCCAACTGTTATACTGTTTAAACATACTATATCAATTGTATATATTTTTCATATTGTACTGAAGTATATAGTTGCTGTCATCTTGAAATTTTGTATATTGTACTAATATGGAGAGGATTATCTTAAGTTGTTATAACTTGTATCCAATCCTATTGTATATTTAGACAATAAAATATGTTTAAACTAACTACTTATGTGTATAGTATCAGTTTAATTGAAGTCTGGAGCTGGCATGTCAGTTAACTGCTAGTAGTCTGTTGTTATTTATGTATTATTGTCATTTTGTTTATTTTCTTTAGTCACATTTTCTGACATCAGACTCGGACGTCTCTTGATCTGAATTTTAATGTGCGTATTTTTATGCGTTTACTTTTCTTCATTGGCTAGAGGTATAGGGGGAGGGTTGAAATTTCACAAACATGTTTAACCCCACTATTTTTGCGCCTGTCCCAAGTCAGTAGCCTCTGGTCTTTGTTAGTCTTGTACTATTTTTAATTTTAGTTTCTTGTGTACTATTTGGAGTTTAGTATGGCGTTCATACTTTGCTCCCTCTGCCTCTACATCAACCCCTACCACAACGCCCACGTGTTCTAGTAGATTTTGGTGGCATGACTGTATTGTTTCCAAGAAATCTCCGTTTTAATCAGAAATAGAAGGAATGGAACTATATTGATATGAAACACGATATTGACGGTATTGCTGAGAACGTAGTAAGATCGCGATATGAACGTAGTATAATCGTGGTAAGAACGTGCTATAATCGCAGTAAGATCATGTTGCAATCGGATAACTCGTGGTATTGTTGTAGTGAGAACGTGAAGAGCGTAGAAAGATCTTTATAAGCGTAGTGAGGTCGCAGAATAAGCGCGGTGAGAACGTGGTTTAATCGTAGCGGGATCGTTGTAGAAGCGTTATTAGGACGTAGTAGCATCGTAAAAGCAACGAAAATTAACATTTTCATGCCGCTCATACCGCGACCTCACCACGATCTAAATTTATTTTAGATCGCGGTGAGCGTGGTGCGATCGTGGTCTAGTGGGACTGGGGCTTAACACACGGATGCATAGCCAAACACTTCCTCAAAGTACTGCGAACTTTTTTATTTATCAAAGGTATTACCATAACGAGCGTTCAAGTAAAATTGTATTAGACTTTGAATTGATTTTCATGATATGAATGCACGAAATATGTTTAATAGTATACAGTTATAGCTACCACATTTATGACGCAAGACATGTTGAATATCTAGATATAAGAGGCCTAGAGCCATACAAATGTCAGGTGATGGATATGTCCATATTACATAATCTTTTCTTGATTTTAGTACTTCAAAATACCTCATTACGATTTTTTACTATGATGACATACACTATATATACTTGTGATTCATTAGAACGTTTATGTGTATAATTCAAATATTTCAACTAAAGTTATCCTCTTCAAAATGAAAGGTAAGAATGTAATTGTTGTATAAAATATTTTGAAAAATTCTAATAGGCAAAAACTAGTTGTTTATTAATTAAGTATAAATAGTAGGATAGTGTGTAAGCTTGTTGACTTACTGCATCTTGTATCGTTTTTTTTTTAGTTCTTACTTTTTCCGGAATTTCTTGATTTGTCCCTTTCTTGTCGATTCCAGAGATTTGAACGTCTACAAACTATTGACGCCTTAATTTACACACGGAATTCATTGTGTAAATATGAGTTCCAACGATTAAACAAAATCTGAAAACATTAGAAATTAATGTTTCTGATTTTTTGGGGAAAAGACAATTGTCCTAGATAATTCTCAAATTAAAAGTACATTTGGAACTTACGTGCTTGCTAAATTTTAAATATTCTAAACTAGTTGATTCAAAATTAAGAGTAGTCTAGAAAAAAATATGTTAGTTTGATGGATTTACCTACGGAAGAAAATGGTCAAATCCTGCGACCTATTCATGATATTTATAACTGCAGTCATAAAACTTTACATTTGAAGATTCAGCTTTAAGTCGATTTAATACGGAATTTACCTGTCTGATTATTTTATCTATATCATTTATGTTTTATCGGCAGCAGTTCTTTTGCGCCAATTACTGTTTTTCAGGGGTATCAATTGCGCTAAATTCTATTTTCAAAATGTATCATTTGCGCCAATAATCGGAACTCATTTGCGCCAATTTACCTGTACACATATCAATCATAAACATATTAATGATTAATAATTGTTCTTATTTTTGGCTTAAAAATTATCATATGATCGGAGATATTTCACCATGAAGATGAGCATCTGGAGAGAAATGACTTGAAATGCAGTAGACAGTCCATGTACAGAAAGAGAAGAAAACGTATTGCTTTGCTGAATATTTAATATAAGATATGTCAAAAGAGAAGAAAATATAAGCTTTTGCTCATTATGTTTTGCTTTGCTCCCACCATCCATATGGGCGGAAACTCTATCTACCGCAAGACGTACTAGTAATGGAGCAGAAGCATTCCACTGGGAATTATTATGAACTGTTTTATGTATTTCATCCTTCAATGTTTGTCTTTTTGGACAATGAAGTGAAGTTACAAGCTACTACCTACATTAAATTAGGAAGTTCCCATGCAGCAGCAGTAAGAAGAAAGTATGTTTCAGAAAAGGAAACATTTGCCGTGTAAACTGCCGTTTTCAAGTCCGAATAAAGGTGAAGGGAAGTCATTTTTCTTCTAATTGGCGCAATCGTATGATTTATTTTTGGCGCAAATGATACCATGTAATTTTAAAACAGGTGGCGCAAACGTAGCAGTGGAGAAAAAAGTTGTGGCGCAAAAGTACGCATTTTTGGCGCAAACGGATCTCTCCCGTTTTATCAACACCTTCACCTTGTTATTATATCTACTATTGCATTACTAAAGGGTGCCATACTTCTGGAGCAGGATATGATTACGCGTTTCTTTTTTAAGTAAATAAGTTGAATATGAATTATATAAGCATTGAATACCTTAACATACTCAGAAATGTTAGTTGTCTTAATTTTGTATATTACAATCATATAGCATAGTGTAAGACTTGAATGATGTCTTAGAAAATTTATGGAAAACTAGTTCTAACTAGTACTTGTTTGAAGTAAGTTAATTTGTAGTCTTTGATGTTCCCGACAAGCAAATGTATTATAAACTAATGATTATATTTTGTCAATGCAAGCATGTAAACATTTTATTGATCCATCTTCTGATGAAGTTTTTTGGTGATTTACTAACATGTTATTGCCAATAACTGGTAAACTGTCAATCATTAAACAATGAATTCTTTAATCGTGTTTTTTCAAGATCAGACTTGCAAAAATGACAGATATATCGTCTGCCAGCACTCAATATATAAATAGACGTGGATCAAACTGAAAGTTAAACCTAAATGGGATTTCCATTAGCAATTAAAATGGTTTACTGGAAAGCTCATCTTCAAAATAAAATGTACATTTACGCGCTCAGTCGAAATTTCTTATGTTCAAGTTAAAACCCATGTTCCGTATTGTGAGAGGGTTTTTAGTGTCTTCAATAAGCATGAACTATTTGCTTTTTAGCAAACAACAATTGATCAACAGCAGAATCTTACTATGATTTCGAAACGACAGGTTTTAGTAGAATATCAAGTATATTCGCATTATAAAGACGCAGAATTGAGTGTCTAATATATTATGTGTACTGCAATATTTTGTAAACTAGTACTACATTATATACACTAAGAATTAAGTGTCGTTCGTATTTTGTATACTACAATATTTTGTATACTACAACATTTTGTATACTACTATACTTTGTATTCTAAAATATTTTGTATACTACAATATTTTGTATACTACATAATATACACTCATAAATGTGTGTCGTCTATATATTGTATACTACACTATAGGATAAACTTGGACTTGATTAATGGATTAGAAAATTTACAGGATACTGATTTTAACTAGCACTAGTTAGAACTTAGACTTATTTTGTCGTTTCAATAACAAATCTTTGTTGTTAGCAACCAGCAGTTGCAACAAAATGAAAACACCACGTTACAAATTTGATGCGTCCAAATTATGTATTCTGCAATGGGGATTTTATTTTGTAAATACAAACATTAAAACATGTCAAGTGTGTTGATCTGCATAAGATTGTAGTTCATTAGTTGTTAATGACATGTTATTGTTGTGAAGACTGTTTATAATCGTGATTTTTTTTTACAAAAAAAAAAGGAAAACAGATCATTGACAATTTCGTCCTCATTGTTCATAGTAAGTGATATTTTGTATAATTTTTTTTTTTAGAGAAATTGTCCTTTGAAATATTGATTTAATATTTAATAAGGTGTAGTTCAGAATTATGCTAGGAGTAATGCATTTATAGTGTAGGATATGTATCTGCTATAGTAAAATAATTTCGAATTATGGCTGAATTTATATAAATGACAATCAGTACACAAAAATTCATAATGTTGCTTTGGATACAGCTCTACCTAGCAACAAGGTGTTTTTAACTCTTTTTTCCAGCTTCACTGATGAGTCGTTTGAAGACGAAACGCGCGTAAATACAAAATTCCTATAATGTTATCTTTGACAAATTTATTTAAATGATCTAAAAAAAAAACAAACTTAAATTATATTGTTTTTCTGATCAAAATTATACAATAATTTTAATCTGTTTAGCAAATTATCCGAGATCTTACAGTTAACAATGTGAAACTTAAATAGAAAACATATAAAAGACAGATGCAAGCAAAGTAACTTGGTTCACATAACAACCAAATAATCAAATATTTTCGAAGTGGAAAAATGTAATAAATTGGGCGTTTCAAACTGTTTATCTCCCTTTACCTGGACGATAAATTCAATTATTTTCATCATACTATTGCAGTTGACAAGATTACAGAAGCCCATTTATGATCTCTCAAAAATATATTATGAATTCGAAATGACGAATTTAAATCGTTATCACAAATTGCATAATTCGTTATAACAGATTGAATTTGTGATAACGAATTGGTGAAAATCGTTATAATTGACTTTGTGGTTCGAAATAACGAATTAAATGATCACCATTTTTTGTTTTTTGTTTCTTTTAACGAAATAAAATCGTAACATGGTTAAAACGGGTTATATTCGTGATGACGAATTTGTAGAATTAGTTATCACAGTTTTTTTATAATTTATGAAAACATTTGAGAAATAAAAATATGTCGCCTATTAAAGATTTTTCCAAAAATGATAATGTTGTTCTGTATGTTGTGATATGTATGCACTCTTTTCTCTATAGTCATGTAAATTGGTTATTTGTACACAACCTTATTCACTTTTTTGTACTTATATAATGTGAATAATGTGTGTACACAATTTCAAAGATAGTTTGTAATAATTAATTTGAAGCAAAGTCATAAATAATTTTTGTAAAAATGGATATTTTAAGTTAAATTTCAACCTTTTTGGGAACAAAAAATGCAAGTTCACAATTCATTTGACTTAAAGGAGCCGAAGGGTTAGATTGTCAATTTCATCATTCATCTCAAACTAAAAGTGTTTTTTTGTTTTTCTTGCGAAATTTCAAATTGCTTTATTTCCTTTTTGTTTTTGTAATTTCTTTACAATGCATCACTTTGATGTTTCTACATGACTTATATGTTTCATCCTTTTGTCGTAAATTCATATGTCTGGTTTTGCTTTAATCATATTATGGCATTTATAGTCTGTGGATGTGATGGGTTTAAAGAAGCTTTGGCAAATAAAAGACTGGTTTGGCTATACCAAATTTACCCAGTCAGGTAACATGCACAACAATGTAGTTAAACATTTGTGTCACATTTTGTTAAATTGTCTTTCTTTGTGTGTGTTTGTATACTCTCACAAGGTTTTAAATAGTATTTGTTTTGACAATATGTAATTTGTTTTACAACTGCAGTGAGCATCAATGGAAAAACATAGTCTTTTGAATTAATCGAATTCATTTTTCCGATGTAAATCTTTCCTTCACAGGAAAAATAATGAATTTACATTAAATCAAACTTAGTTGCAGTACAAGAGGGACGAAAGATACAAGAGGGATAGTCAAACTCATAGATTGAAAATAAACTAACAACGACATGGCTAAAATAAAACTACAAACATACAAATAATAGTACAGAAGACACAACAAAGCAAACTAAAGACTAAGCATCACGAACCCCACCAAAAACTGGGGGTGATCTCAGGTGTTCCGGAAGTGTAAGCAGATCCTGCTCCACATGTGGCACTCGTCGTGTTGCTTATGTTATTACAAATCCGATAAATAGTCTTATTCTTGTGTACAATTTGGAAATTAGTATGGCGTTCATTATCACTGAACTAGTATATATTTGTTTAGGAGCCAGCTGAAGGATGCGGGAATTTCTCGCTACATTGAAGACCTGTTGGTGACCTTCTGCTGTTGTTTTTGCTATGGTCGGGCTGTTGTCTCTTTGACACATTCCCCATTTCCATTCTCAATTTTATTATTCGGTAATTCACATTCGTGAAAAGGAAAGGGGATTGAAGTTACGACATAACGAACATATCATCTGTGAAACGGTTATTCCATAACGGTCAACCAACTCGTGATTGCGTGATTGCGTCCGTAAAATTTACAATATAGTACATGTAGTAGGATACAAATGTAATTTATATTAAAAAAAAATAGTATATCTATTTGCGTGTCTATTGCACATATCATGAGGTATGGTAAAAACGTAAAAACATAATTAGTTGTATACACCAGTTTTCGTAAGAACACCTCATGTTGTACATATGTTGGTACTATATCAAATTGATACTAGTTACATGTATATCAACGAAGATGATGTATGTTTCACTCAAAAACCTCGAAGATTCAAAATATAGGTGGAAATTAAATCACTAAACGTGTTGAATAATTTATTATGGTTATTACTAAAAACATTTAGCATGTCTGACTTCCAACATTGGAGAGTTAGAATACTTCTAGCACATGCTTGCATCAGCGCGGTCCTAACTTACAGCAGAATGTGCCAATAATATTGTCTAAACTTGTATGTTTTCGCAATTCATAGTATTTGAAAACTGATGTTTTCTTTTGCCAATAAAGGTTTATTATTTGTGCTTTTGGCAATACTTTTTGCCGAAAGTGCAAATGGGACTATACGAGTCCCGAACAGACAAATGTGTCCAGATGGCCTTGTCCCAGATCAAGTTTTCCCAGATAAAGTTCGATTGACATGTAAGCCTGGACCTGGGTCTGGTAAAAATGTCAAGTGCAAAACCTTTGGTAAGTATTTGATTTAGACTAATATCGTCATCATGAATTTATGATTTCAACTTTAAAACTTAAATGTATAGTAAGATGCAGACAGAAAATCCGCAAATGTATTATAATTAAACTTCAATTATTGAAATAAAGATTACATGAAAGAACATGACTTTTTTACCAGTCTGTTAACGATTTGCAAAGTAATGATAGTGATAATTCATATATAAAATATTCTGGTTTCTAAATTTCAAAATTATGTATATTGTGTTTACAATTTGATAAACGTCGATTTTTCCTAAAGCAAACAAGATTTTTAAATGTTACAAACGTTCGAGTATATAATGAATTAAGCGCATCTTGTGTTCCAATGTTAGGTCAATATATAGATTCCTGCTTTTCAAAATGTCTTTTTAACTTTGTGGCCCAAAACGTTATGCATTAATTTGTTACATATGTTTTGGTAGCTTCAACGGTGGGCAGTTTTTTCCAGTGTCCTAAACATGGTTATTATACTGGATGGTTCAAACTAGGTTTGAAACGAATGTTGAGATGTTGTAGAGAACCGGGTAAATATATACAATGTATATTAATGGCATGGGATCACTCCAATAAAACTTGTGGGTCAGGAAGAGCAGATGTTGAAACAATAAGCCAATATTTGAGCAAGACAAATAGATGTCAGTCATATTTTCCTTATATCAGACTGAATAAATCAAACATCATTTTTAGTCAAGTGAAGTATAATTAAAATAGACTGTCATACAAGTAAGAGGTTTAGCTAACTTTAAAATCAGGTTTTATCTACCATACTTAAGAAAATGCCTGTGCCAAGTGAAGGAATACGACAGTCATTATCCATTCGTTAGATGTGTTTGAGCTTTTGATTTTGCCATTTGATTAGGATATTTCCGTTTTTAATTTTCCTCGGAGTTCAGTATTTTTGTGATTTTACTTTGTTAACACTTGCATTAAAAATGCGAACATTTCAAGCCTAAAATCCGTTCATACATAATGTAAAGATACGCAAACCTGTTTCAACCGAACTATCTTAAATTGTGATACAGCTCGTAAAGTTACTAGAGCTTTGTATTTATCTAATCTACAAATTCTTGTAAATTAAAGAGACCGGGCGGGTTACTCTCAGGGTAATGCGAAAACAATCTTAAGCTTTATTTGTCTCATCAGATGGATAGTTATAGCTCTCTAGTCTGAATTCTATATCAAGTCCATACCAACTGTGGCCAATCTCATATGCATGGGACACGTGAAGCAGGTGACTTCCCTCCTGCACAAACGAATTATTATCATTATCGTTTTCTTCGTTCTATTGTCCATCTTTGGAACAAGATTCCAACATATATTATACAATCCTTATTATATATCACTAAAACGTTTTTTGAAGAAAACTAAGGTTCTCCTTAATATGCTAGAGTCACAAATTACAGCACTTGTCTGAGTGAACACTTGTACAAATATATTACCTTCTGCTCCATTTTGTAAATGCAGATAGATTGAATCATTTGAACACATTTTATTCCGTTTTCCACATTACCAATGTTTCAGTTAGTTTATGTTGTTCACGCATCCTTATAAATATAAAGGAGTTTGATGCGACTGTCATAGAAGTGAGAGGTTTAGCGCTATAAAACCAGGTTCAATCCACCATTTTCTACATTTGAAAATGCCTGTACCAATTCAGGAATATGACAGTTGTTGTCAATTCGTTTGATGTGGTTTGTCATTTGCTTTTGCCATTTGGTTACCGACTTTACAATTGAATTTTCCTCGGAGTTCAGTATTTTTGTGATTTTACTTTTAGACACATCAGCCAAATATACTAAACTTATTGTAAGGTATTCCTTTGAAACTCGGCATTGAAAATACCACAATCAATTTTTGTTCGATATCGAGGTTACTTTCTACTATCAAGCAAACTGTCCAAACATTTTCGTTTTATTGGACAAATTAACATTAGGAACATATTATATTACTCAGTAGAAAATAAATCAAAATGATAATTTAGAACCTTGTTTGGCTTGAATCACTGTTATGGTTAAACGTGTCCAAGGAATGCTGAGTTCAAAGTGTGTAACCTAATGTGTATAATGATAAAATGAATTAAAAAAGGGATAAAGTTCCAATTTAACCATGTCGAGGGAGTCAAGTACCGCATCGATTGTTGTGTTAGATTATATTGACCGTCCACTTCACTCTCTTTAGGTATACAATACTCCCGCAAAGATTGCAGACTTGTTTATAATGACATGATTGCACGAGGAAAGATTTTTAGAGTTGATAAAGGGAAGTTTATCACCACATCTTGGTCTCCAGATGGCGGGTTTGTATTAACGTTGTCACTAAATATGATATCCATATGTTTCAGTTAGGAAAAGAAAGATAACTCTTGTTTTTCATGACTATATGTACTCAGTTCCTTATGTTCTCTAATATATATTACACTTAAAAAATGTATAATCTAAGCGTAATCAGAGGTTTGAAATATAATCAAATAATGTAACCCTTGTTAAAACTTGGAATAGAAATTGATGATGTTTAAGTTTGTTACCGATGGTTCAAGCTCTGCATATATTTTTTTTTTCGATAACCAAAAAAAAAAAAAAAAAGAAGCAAAAACAGAACCCACTTCTCTTGTAACAAATATAAAAAAAGAAGATGTGGTATGATTGCTAATGAGACAATAATGTCCACAAGAGACCAAAATGACACAGACATTAACAACTATAGGTCACCGTACGGCCTTCAACAATGAACAAAGCCCATACCGCTTGGTCAGCTATAAAAGGCCCCGATAAAACAATGTAAAACAATTCAAACGAGAAAACTAACGGCCTTATTTATATAAAAAAAATGAAAGAAAAACAAATATGTAACACATTAACAAACGACAACCACTGAATTACAGGCTCCTGACTTGGGACAGGCACATACATAAATAATGTGGCGGGGTTAAACATATTAGCGGGATCCCAACCCTCCCCCTAACCTGGGACAGTGGTATAACAGTACAACATAAGAACTAACTATAAAAATCAGTTGAAAAAGGCTTAACTCATCAGATGAACAAAAATACAAGTGGACGTGGCTGGGTACTTATACATCCCGCCACAAAAAGACACAATGAACAGATCTGAGAGTACTCGCAGTTATCTGACAGCTAGTTCAAAGCCACTAACAACTAATAAAAAAATCATGCATCTAAGACTAAACTATCAATCCGTACACATCCAACATCTAATGAATTTAGTGTAAAGACGTCATAAACAGCCAGAGAAAAACATGACCTTCTGAAATGCCAAGTTACAGGTATCGACAGATTGTAGATCCATGAATATGTATATGTATATAACATACTAGTAATATTTAGTTAGCTTTTAATTTACTGATAACAAAATCAAAATCATACCAATAAAAACAATATAAATTTTATTACAGTGTAAACTTCATTTGGTTTCTTTAGAACTTTACTTCTAATTACTAGTAACACGTACCCTATGATGACGTATGCTTTCAAAATACGTATCTTGGAAATAATATATTGCGCAAGTTTGAAGAATACAAAAGTGCAAACCGCTATTTAGTTTATTACATATGGTACACATTAACAATGGACACAAATGTATAATCAACACAACATAAAACCAAAACAGAATCAATCCATAAGTCTTACATGTATTTATATTAGATTATTAATTATGAAAAAAAAACGGTGACTAGTCTAATTTTAGAAACGATCGCTTTGGCGCTGAGATGCTGTATAAAAAGTTTTAAAAAAAGGATTAAGCCAATGAAGTGCGTCATAGAGCTTCCAACAAAAAAAAACACAAGGTTTGAATGGTCTTTTCAAAGCACTGAAAGTAAACTCAGTCTTGGTCAAATTCACTAAATGGTCTCATATTTACGCACAAATGTATTTCTGGGGCAGACAACCGTCGCTTTAGCAGTACTTTTGACATTGTAAAACAATTTTCTCTATAAAATCATGTTTTCTTTTTTCAGGGTAACTTGGATCCAGTATCAGTGTGTATACAATACTAGTCCTCCATTCACATATAATGACTATTTCACACATGGTGGTAACTGGTAAATTGTGTGTCAATCTCAAAACTGATGACTAGTTTATAAAAGTTTCATATACAAATGAATCCTGACTTTGTTATAACTTAAATACAATAGAGCAATGTTGGGGAAAACGCTCTGATTGTTTAGTTAGGGGTCATCCATAATTGTCAACCATTTTCCAAAGTGTACAAAACGTACACTTGGGGGGAGGGGGTAAAAAAATCAACATTTTTACCGTACGCTTTTTTTTTATTTCCAGAATTTATTTCGTTTCCGTAGGGAAGGTCGATGTATAAAATCGAGAATTGGCTTGGGTGTGTTTCTCTTCTTATTTCTTTTTTATTATTTTCACTTGATGATATTTATTTCGATATCATAATTCCTCAATCCGGATTGAACGATTAAAAGATCAAATCATATGAAAACTAAATCTTTCAAAAATGTAAACTTGTAAAAAAAATTAAATAAAAGTTTGCAAGCATTTCTCAGTACCCCCGATTGTCAATTTCACATGCTTTATTATAGATCCTTATCCTTTCACTCTGTTTAATAAACAAAACTGGTGGAAACACTTAATTCTTTGAATGTTTTGATTTTGACAAGACGGCATTTTGTGAAAAGATTTTAAACTGGTCCTTCGATTAATTTCCTTGTAATGTATTCCAAAACAGTAAACCAGTAAACCGAAAGTAAACTTATTTTTCTTAGTATAAGCCTTCTTTAATTAGGAGCACCTCAGTATGAAGTTTAACCTTAACCTTAAAAATTATCCAATATATGTACACGTTAGTAACTTACAGTATATGTACATAAACTATAATAGTGCCATGAATGGCATATTTACAGGGACCTTTTAAATAGAAATATAGGCGGAAAATTTAAAAACTTAAAATGTTTTAAAACATTACACTTTTATTGATTGCTGTCTTGAGCTCTGATTCCATCAACAACTGTCAGTCCATACTTTACCAATGCAATATAACCATGCATTTCCCTTTCTTTGATTCTTAGCATAATTTATGTGCCCTTTTGTTAATCTTTTGCATGCTCGACTAGGTGCCCTTTTTCATTTGAGTTCCCACTGTGTGATAGGAGAAACACTAATCTTTGAACTCTTTATTCTAACAAAACACAAGCATCACAGATTGATGTCATCGATTCCTCTCTTGAAATCTGAAAATGGTTGATGTACACTTTTTGAGGGGGGTGGGGGTCTGAAAAAGTGTACGTTTTGTACACTTTGGAAAATGGTTGACAATTATGGATGACCCCTTACGACCTTACCATATTATTCATTGAACGCACTTAATGAAAGTAATGTTGGCATACCTTTTTGAGGTAAAAATAATCCAAATGTTCTATACGCAGTTGAATTTGTAACATTCAATATGTTCAGATGTGTTTAAAAGAAGATTTGTCAAAAATTAGATGTTATATTCATTGATTTTTAACATGATGAATAATGAAAATGTATATTATTTTAATTGTCTGAACTAAAAACAATATTATATATTTTGCGTCTGGGAGCAATATAAACATGATAAAAGCAGAAGCAAGACAATGGTATACCGAAAAAAAAACTTTACATTGCAAAAAGATGCACTAAAAAGTTAAAAAGATCGGTGAACAAACCTTTAAACAGACTTTTCCGGAATGGGTATATATGTCTGGTCTTCAATATTATAATTTCAAAACATGTTCAGGAGAAATGTAATCTATCATTAAAAAAAAAACTTACGCCTCCTCAATTTCATTGACGAAAGCGATGATTCCATGAGGGAAATCTATAGTTCAAACTAGAAAACAACTCGGAAATAGTAAGTATAAATTAAGTTGCTTACATAATTGAGGAGAAATGCTTTATGATGAATATAAGCTATCTTGTTGATTATCATTGTTAAGATGTTGATAGTAATTTTATACCAAATTGTTCAAAATTTGACTGCACTGAGAGAAAAAAAATATTTACTTTCGCAAAGGGTTTTAGACATCTACAGGCATTCCTTATATGAATAATACGAACGTTATGAAATAGAACACATGACCACAATGTATGCTCTTCTAATTGAAAGGTATTGGTTTGTTTACTCCAACTACACATCAAGTGACAATTGTATGAAATTTAAATGTTAATAAAAGACATAGCCAGAAATTAGTAGTGCTTTTGCTAATTAATATTCATAATATGTAAACGAGAATTGCAACAACAGTCATTATATTTCGTTTAAATGATGTATATTGTTGTGTATATTTTTTTCTGCCCCGGCAACCTGTTTATCATTTAAATTAAAATTAAAACAGAAATTTTTCAAAACTCCCTATCATTTTAATATAATTTCCGTGACCCGTATCCGATTTCTTTAGTATAATATTCAAATAAGCAAAGTGGCGTTGATTGCTGGATATGGAAGCACATGGTATGGGCTTCAGAGACGTCGATAGAATGTTATGTTCGCCCATTACGATTTGAAATTCAACTTGATCATTTGCATCGCACATTTTGATATTGAAAAGTTCTTCTGATAGTAAACAATGATTAGATTAAAACATACATTAAAAAATGGTCTTCCTATATATATCACTGGTATTAAACTGATAATCGTAACTGGAATTACGACTATCCCAATATGGCGACGGCAGATATAGGTAAAATCTTTACAGTCATTTTTCTTAAATGTAGCATGTTTTTGTCAATAGTTACTCAGCTGCAAGTTTTTTTTATACCATTACATCATATTTGAATCGTAACGGTGCACTGGGATTGTCTAAGCGCTTTGAAAATTGCCGTTGAAAAATTCGGGATGATAATCGTAACTCTATGGCATTTTTCTTGTTTGATAATCGTGACATGTATTTCGTTATCGGATAATAGAAACTGAAACATAATAAATGTGCATTTCAATGGTATTTTGTGTGTTTAAATGCAAATGTCCAGTTAAAGGATGACATTAACGAAAATAAAAATAAATGAATAAACTTACAGGTTAATATCTAGACCAAATTTACTTATATACATTTTGTATCTCGATTTATAACTTACAACAAAAGAGGGACGAAAGATACACATGCATAACCTTTGAATATATACATGTACCTGTTAAAGATATGGAAAATGATGCAGCTGTCGAATCAGTTATTGTGGAAAGTAGATATTTTAATTTCTTTCAAAGTTTGAATGTTATGTGCGCGTTTAAGGGTTGTTTGGGGGGGGGGGGGGGAAAGTGGAGATAAACAATATCCCATATCCCAAAAGTGCAATCCTTTCAAATCATTGCTCTAAATGAAAGTCCCGTAAACCATTTTTTAATATCCCATATGTTTTGCCTCCAATCTAAAATTCTGCGCGAAATGAACAAAAGTTTCCATCAATAACTTTATAACAGCATTATCGGATTTACCATTTGATACTTTTATCGGTGGATATGAGTGTTCATATTGCCCTCTTCCTTATATTTCAATAAAAATGCATATAGTTTATTTTTGGAGTGAAATGTATAATTCCGGTCAAAATAGCCGTTCATATTTTTTCCCGTGGATTACCTTTTTTTTCTGTTTTACACTGATATAATATAAAATTTTAAAAATTAAATTCAAATGTTTTGATCAAATTCCCATGTATTTTAGGACGTTTCTTTAAACAGTGTGGATGGTAAAGGATCTAGAATAGTTACCATTTATTGTTACTTATGTTTATTATTACTTTTGTTATTATCTTTATTAGCCTTACCTAAAAGGCGCGTATAGTCTTACACTTATTGCCATATATCATAACTCCCTAAAAAATTGCCTTTTCGCTCATTCCCATATATTGTGAAATTCCTATTTCTTGGAGTTTTCTGTATTTTAACATAGTTCGTGTTTTTCCCATTTCCAAATTTCTTGAAGCTTGTTCACTCTTCCAATTTTATGATATCTATTGATCAGCTGAGTTAATTCATTATGATCGATATTGGTTATTTTTGTTCTTATTTTGTACTGCTACCCACTGTTTCAGGGAGGGGGAGAGGTAAGGGTGACATTTTAACATGTTTACCCCGCGACATTGTATATGTGACAGTCCTAAGTAAGTAGTTCAGTAGTTGTCGTTAGTTCATGTCTGTAATAATTTGCCCCACCTAGGTGTTTTATTTTTTCGCGGTGTGTTCCCGCTTCAGTTTAATATTTTGATCAAGGTAGCTTTTGATGAAGTTGAAGTCAAATCAACTTTCAACTTAGTTCAAATTTTCTCTATAATATGATCTTTCTAATTTAATACCAAATTAGAGTTTTGGTCCCGATTGCACAGTCCACTGAACATAGAACGAGTAGGGCATCCGTGTAATATGGACACATTTTTGTTTGTAAATAGTTTTGTTACAAATGTGTCTGTTATATATAAAAAAAATTATCGAAATGTGATATGATTGCCAATGACAACTGTCCACAAAAAACCAAATACCAAAGAAATTAACAAATTAAGTCACTGCACGGCCTGCGACAATGGGTTTCTTCGCCAAAATGTATCATAATTTTCATGTCAGAGCCGATTTCAGCCGACTACATGTATGTGGTATTGGTTGTTTTCATTGTTGAGACCGAACGGTTGCCTATGATTGCTTACATCCACTTCATTCGAACTTTTATGGATAGTTGTCATTGGAAACCATATATTTTGTACCACTACTTATTTCACTTCGAAGTTCAGAATCCAGAATCCAGAAGTCCTTTCCATATAACAAAATCAAAAGCTCAAACACATCAAACGAATGTAAAAAATGTCCAAATATTAACTTGGAACAGACATTTCCTTATGCTAGCTAGCTACATGTAAGCATTTCACTTGTATGAACACATTAATAAGTCTTTTAGATATTATAGAAATTCAGTGTTTATTCCATAAACGTTCACCCGACTCACGGGTGTCGTCAATAATGGTCGTTTCCATATTTCTGTCGATTAAGAATATTATATTATTAAAGTTAGTTATTTGGTTGTCTGTTTTGAATACTGTAAATTCAGACATTATGGCGTTTTTATTATTACGAAAAATGCGACAATGTTATAGTCGCAATTATTCATACTCACAATTTGATTTTTTTTATATGAATTAAACAGGATTTTTCTCAATATCGCAAAAATTAAAATCGCATTTTAGTTTAAAATGACAAAATCGCAATTATAAATGCACGCAATAATTTCTGAATTGACAGTAAATTCACAACCCACCATTACTCGGAACGATTGAAAAGCTTATTACAATTACCATTTCACTCGACTCTGTACTTATGTATCCCGTCATACTTTGAACGACACAATTAGTTTATATCTTCCTGTGTGACGTCCAACGCGCTATTCTACGCCAGACTGAGTACTTTAAAAAAAACAATTAATCCTTTATGGATGGATTTTACAAACTAAATATAATCGTATAATAAAAAAGCAAAATAAGGATGTTAAATTTGATTTATGCCTTCTTGTGCTTCTCTGTTATATTTGCTTGTTTTATAGTGATTACGATTATACATGTAACACAATGTTGACTGCTGTACCTCTTTTTTTTTGACATATTTAGCTCACCTAGCCCATAGGGCCAAGTGAGCTTTTTTCATCACTTGGCGTCCGTCGTCCGTCGTCGTCGTCCTCGCCCGTTTACTTTTAGAAAAATTTTCTCTTCTGAAACTACTGGGGCAAATGAAAACAAACTTGGCCTAAATCATTCTTATGGTATCCAGTTTAGAAATGAATCCGATGACCACGCCAATCAATCAAGATGGCCGCCATGGCTTAAATAGAACATAGGGGTACAATGCAGTTTTTGGCTTATAGCCACGAAACTAAAGCATTTAGAGCAAATCTGGCATCCCGTAAAAATGTTCATCCGATCAAGATATATCTGCCCTGAAATTTTCAGACGCATCAGACAACCCGTTGTTGGGTTGCTGCCCCTAAATTGCTAATTTTCAGGAAATTTTACAGTTTTTGGTTATTATCTTGATTATTTGAATACATAGAGATAAAAATTAAAATGACAAAATTGTTTAGCAAGGTAATTTCTACAAATAAGTAAATATGACCAAAATGGTCAATTAACCAAGAGTTTTTGTACCTTTTCTTAATTTTTTGTAAGTTTTACGAAAACCTTTTCCTCTAAAACTACTTGGCCAAATTAAACCAAACTTGTCCTAAATCATTCTTAGGTATCTTGTTTAAAAAAATGTATCCGATGATCCCGCCAATCAACCAAGATGACTGTCCTGAATAAACATAAAACATACATGTAAAATGCAGTTTTTGGCTTATGCATGTATCTCCGAAACCAAAGCATGTCAAGCAAATCTGACACGGGATGCATCTGTCCATCAGGTCAAGACCTATCTGCCCTGAAATCTTTAGACGCATCATTCAACTTGTTGATGGTCTCAGAATTAGTAATTATATAATTGTTTTACAGTTCTTGATTATTATATTGAATATCATAATAGATAGAGATAAACTGTAAACAGGCAAATTGTTCAATAAAGTAAGATCTACAAAAAATTCAAATGACCAAAATAATCAATTGACCCCTTTAGGAGTTATTGTCCATCATAGTCACTTTTTTACAATTTTTTGTAGATTTTTGTAATCTTTTACAAAGTTCTTCTCCTGAAACTACTGATACAAATTTAACCAAACTTGGCCAAGTCAGAGAATCTAAACAGACTAAAAGATCAGATATACAAGATCAACAAAATAAAGATTTTTTGTCATGGTCTATTCTCTTCTACATTGTTGGAGAGTGTTCTTTGTTTCATATGCCCATATACCAAGGTGAACGACACAGCCTCTTAAAGGCCTCTAGTTACCTATTGTGTCCTGTTTCTTTTGTCAACCCATCGTTGTCAATATAATGGAATTTGATGCAATTGTCATACAAGTGAGGGGTTTGGCTAGCTATAAAACCAGGATTTATCCACGATTGTCTACATAAGAAAGTGCCTTTACCAAGTCGGGAATATGACAGTTGTTATCCATTCGTTTGATTATTTTGTGCTTTTGATTTCGCAATTTGATCAGAAAGTTTTCTTCTTGAATTTCCTTGGAGTTTTTGTGATTTACTTTTTTGGTAGTAAGGTTATCGTAGGGCAATTTTTAATTTGTCTTTTTGTGTTAACCCCATTTTCTCTTGGTATACTATGAGTTCTTAGTAACTTGTAAATTTAGTTAAGTAATTAGTTTAATTGAAGAAAAAAATACAAAGTATATAACTTCAAGTCAAATTCAATCAATTGAATAGTGAGCGCACTCGGTGTCCGAATGGGCACAATCTAAGGTATATTTTATCCGTGATACCCTTGGTGTCTGTTCATGATCCTCATACAGACTCGATCAACTTGACACTGGCAACGTCCTCGGACTTGTCTTTCACAGATTCCTGCACATCCTGCACACGTTGGTCTTAAAACTCTTCTCAGAGCCTTCCACACATTACCTTCAGCTAAGGGCGGGTGAGACGACAAGAGTTGCTGCAACAGAAGAGAATATGATTTAAGGTGTAATACCACCAAATCATGGTACGTTACATCTGCTTGTATACAAAAATAGGTCGAAAAAAAATAGTCCCTTGAAATGACAGTTGTAGGTAATTTATCCTACATTTTTTTGCAATAAAACATTTCTTAAACATAGGTCTTGGGTATTTTAAAGCACCATTATTTTTTTATTTGGGGTTGCTATAGAATATTTTATAAACCTGAGGTTACATGGTTACTAAAGCTTGAACACAGGTTAAATAAGGGGAGAAATTTGATTAGTTAACTTCAAGTGATGGTTATTTTCTTATATTCAATAAAATGTTATATGTATTGCTATAGTACTGGACAGGATAAAACATTACTTATGGAACGCCACAGCTGCCTTATGGTAAGAATAACCATGTCATTAAGGTTAGAGATATATCATGAAGCAAATGTTCTATACTATAAAGACATTTGACTATAATACTTTGTCAGTTCGCTATATCACAAAGATACATTTATATACTATAAAGACATTTGACTATAATACTCTGTCAATTCGCTATATCACTAAGATACATTTATATACTATAAAGACATTTGACTATAATACTCTGTCAATTCGCTATATCACTAAGATACATTTATATACTATAAAGACACTTTGATTTAACATGGAGCTACCTGTTCATACTATTCTGTCATTTCACTTTGATGTGAATAATTTTGTCATACTATTATGTCATATAACTATCTTATAAAGACATATTTCAATATCAAGCTAACAATTCTTATATCACGGGGTGTCATCTATACACCAGTAGACCACAGGCGCTTGGGTCTATGATACAGATTTTTTTTTTTTTTTTTTTTTTTTTTTTTATTAAAATATTCAATTTTCTATATTTATAATACATATATCACTTCTGTGCATGTCTCACCTAGTTTCGAGTGATTTAAACGACCCAGAGAAAATACCTAATTTTACTATCCATACTAAGAAACATACCTAGTTTCGAGTGATTTAAACGACCCAGAGAAAATACCTAATTTTACTATCCATACTAAGAAACAAAATTTGTTTCTTAGTATGGATAGTAAAATTAGGTATTTTCTCTGGGTCGTTTAAATCACTCGAATCTAGGTGAGACATGCACAGAAGTGATATATATGTATTATAAATATTGAAAATTGAATATTTTAATCCAAAAAAAAAACAACAAAAAACAAGATCATTTCATCATACCATAAGACCATTTCATCGTACCATAAGACAAAGCTATAAATAGCGGGGAAAATTCCCCGCGAAATTAATCGCCAACATCGATTGTAATAAAAAAAAAGGCCGTGAAGGAAATCTTTTTGCGGACCTCAGGGAATCGCTTTCAAGATGAATGAATTTATCAAATCTAATGTTGCATTTGCCCTCAGCAATGCGGAGTTGACAAGACTTAGTTTCGACTAGATAGGCGACACATACAGATTGGTACCCAAAAAAAATAAACAAGCACAAACTAAATAACATTAAAGACGAAAACAAAAAGATAGCATATATTCTTTCGCCAAATTTTGATCATCATTAAAGCAACTTGTTTTTTAGATCGTTTACTTAAACAAAGTGTTTGCAAATCATTTGACAGGTATACCGGTACGATGCAAAATGTGTAACCCGTATCCGTACCAACTTTCCCCGTACCCATTATAATTTGGCCGTATTCTTGAATATTATTATTAACTTAAAGCTGAAAGATAGTGCAGATCGGCAAATGTTTGGACTGACATTAATGTTAAAATCATAATGATCTGTTAAATGAAGTTAACAAATCTATGGTGAAAGTCGATAAATCTTTATTTTTCTATCTACACTTTACGAACTTATCTAGCAGTTTACATATACACATCTTTGGGTCTTGTACGCTAATCTTTTCATATAAGTTAAAATTTAAGTACAACCTGAATTATAAACAAACAATTACATTCATATATACAGTTAATTTGTAGCCAGCCAAATAGGCTTACGATCTAGTCTTAGATGCATGATTTTTTTATTAGTTGTTAGTGGCTTTGAACTAGCACTAGCTGTCAGATAACTGCGAGTACTCTCAGATCTGTACCTAGTGTCTTTTTGTTGTTGGGATGTACAAGTACTCGGCCACGTCCACTTGTATGTTTGTGCATCTGATGAGTTAAGCCTTTTTCAACTGATTTGTATAGTTCGTTCTTATGTTGTACTGTTATACCACTGTCCCTTGTTAGTGGGAGGGTTGGGATCCCGCTAACATGTTTAACCCCGCCACATTATGTATGTATGTGCCTGTCCCATGTCAGGAGCCTGTAATTCAGTTTTATATAAATAAGGCCTTAGGTTTTCTCGTTTGAATTGTTTTACATTGTCATTTCGGGGCCTTTTATAGCTGACTATGCGGTATGGGCTTTGCTCATTGTTGAAGGCCGTACGGTGAACTATAGTTGGTCTTTCATCTTGTAACAGTATTAAAACATTTGACTTCTCTACTCTTTACACAAGTATTCCACATTCCAAACTTAAAGACAAATTAAAAGAGCTGGTATTACTTTGCTTCATAAAAAAGAATGGCCAACGTAGATACAAGTATCTTGTCTTAGGGAGGGATAAATCCTACTTTGTAAAGAATCACTCTGATTCAAACAAAAAATTCTCTGAAACCGATATTATCAAGATGCTTGATTTCTTGATTGACAACATATTTGTTACGTTCGGAGGACGTGTTTTTCAACAGACTGTCGGCATACCAATGGGAACAAACTGTGCCCCTCTACTTGCAGACTTGTTTCTTTATTATTATGAGGCTGACTTCATGCAGGAACTTCTTAGGAAGAAAGATAAGAAGTTAGCAATATCCTTTAACTCTACTTTCCGCTATATAGATGACGTTCTTTCACTAAACAATTCAAAATTTGGTGACTATGTGGAACGCATCTATCCCATCGAATTGGAGATAAAGGATACTACAGATACAGTTAAGTCAGCTTCATATCTTGACTTACATCTAGAAATTGACAATGAGGGTCGGTTGAAGACAAAACTTTACGACAAAAGAGATGATTTCAGCTTTCCAATTGTGAACTTTCCATTTCTAAGTAGCAACATTCCAGCAGCACCTGCATACGGGGTATATATCTCTCAAATGATACGATATTCCCGTGCTTGCATTTCCTATCATGATTTTCTTGATAGAGGGTTACTGCTCACAAGGAAGCTATTAAATCAAGAGTTCCAAATGGTGAAGTTGAAATCATCCCTTCGTAAATTTTACGGACGCCATCACGAGTTGGTTGACCGTTATGGAATAACCATTTCACAAATGATATCGGATATGTTCCTCACGTCGTAACTACAATCCCCTTCCCTTTCATGAATTTGACCTACCGAATTAGACTATTTACCGGATTTGTAATCACATAAGCAACACGACGGGTGCCGCATGTGGAGCAGGATCTGCTTACCCTTCCGGAGCACCTGAGATCACCCCTAGTTTTTGGTGGGGTTCGTGTTGTTTATTCTTTAGTTTTCTATGTTGTGTCATGTGTACTATTGTTTTTCTGTTTGTCTTTTTCATTTTTAGCCATGGCGTTGTCAGTTTGTTTTAGATTTATGAGTTTGACTGTCCCTTTGGTATCTTTCGTCCCTCTTTTGGTAAGTTCTGTGTCATTTTGGTCTTTTTGTAACAGTTGTTTCATTGGCAATCATATCACATCTTCTTTTTTTTTCTATCTTATGATGCACTGTACATTAAGTATCATTATTTATTGAAAATGAAATATATAAATAAATAAATATAGTTCGTATTTAAAAGAAATTTTTAAAATGTATAACATTTAAAAAATTGCGTATGTGAAAGTGTAACTTATTTCCATTATGCATGGTATGGAGTCATCTGGTGTGTTAAGAAATTGACTACCAAAGTGTTGAAGAGGGCAAATTTGTGGATAGAAACACAGCCATGAACACCCAGACTTTCGGCTGTGAAAAAAATACTGTGCTTTTTATTTAACAAGTAATGGGAATATTGTTGTATCATATTATATATTTCTGACATAATCTGCTACCTATTTACATATTCAGCATGTATTTCTTGTTTGAGATATGCCGATATTCAAACCACCATAACTTTCTCCTGTCCCGATATGAATATAATATTTGTTACTGGACGGTAAATACTTGTTCATCACTATTATCAATTTTTCTCCAATTAATAATCCAGCCTTAGACTTGAAATTCAACGGGATATAGTATATATATGTCGCATCCATGTTATTATAATATATTTAATAGTGTTCATTTCGAATCCTTTATATCGGTTTATTCATTCGTTTCTATTTCGTTTCTCACTTTAGGGACTGTGCAATATTATCTGAGCGTGGGGCCGGTGTACAGCAAATATTAAAAAAAAAAATTACACCCCGCACATATTTATTAAAAAAAAGTTCTTGCTCCGCTTCAATTAATGAAAAAAAGTCCTTGCCCCGCTTGAAAAAATGAAACACATATATGGAAACATGATATTTTTAAACTAAAATGCACAACATTCAATAATACATGTATATCAGAGTTGATATTTCAACTCAAATGCATATAATTCAATATTATAAAGATTTTATTTTTGTGAAGGAAGTCAACTTAGGAGCGATTTGATTGAATGTAATGTACACTATATGTTTGTGTATTTATCTATGAATAACTGCAGTGTGTATATTTACAATATAACTTTTGAAGCCTATTGAAATATTTTCTAGAGAATTATTTGAAAAGACTTTAAAAAATTTATAAATTTGGTGTAAAATGACAGTGGACATCAGACTTCAGTTATGTTATACTATTTTGAAGCTTTTGATTTGTACATTTGATTTTTATCACAAAGAATAAAAAGTATTCACCAAGAACAATACTGTTGAGAAAAATGCTGATTCATCCTTATAAGTCAAATTGATGGATACTGATATAAAACTTTATGCTAGGAGTTCATTATTAACTATATTGTATAAAATACACCCAACTATAGTTCTTTAGTATTTCAATTGGAAACACCAGAATTCAAGTTGCGACAAATGTTTTTAACTGAGATATTTGCCTTCTTTGATGTGTAATTCCCTAAATGTATCACTTGGGTATTTCTCTAGGTATAATCTATAAAAATGGGAAATGTTCTGGTTAGGTTTGTACTGTTTATGGAAAAAGGCAATATTTAGTCACACTAGAAGCCTTTTCAGTGTTAAAATTGTCCATCTAAGAAAAATAGAGGCCCACTTGAGGCCAAATTTAGATAGAATTTATATTCTCCTGTGTAAAGAATTGTTCACATTCTTGGCAATTCATGCAGAAAGTATTTCAATTTTTGATTTTGTAGTTTCTAACTTTTATTATATCAGGCATATATAATTTTTCATTTTCTACTGTTTGCAAGGACTTTGTTGGAAATTAATACTCCCAAGGGACATAATTCAGCTTTTTCATAGATTAAGTTGTAATTCTTTTAATGTTTAAGAATTGAATTTTATTATGTTAAAGATTTATCTAAAATACAATTGAACTTGATTTATATTTAAGCATTGTTTTACCATATGTTATGTCATATGTTTAATTTACAAAACATTGTTTATAGTTTTCCAGATATTTTATTTATATAGACAATGCTTAATAATAATGTACTATAGGCAATTTAATATTTTTTTAAAGTGATAAACATTTATTAGGTCTTTCCACTTTTCTGTGGAAAGACCTATTGTTTTTCTTCTGATTATTTTTTTTTTTTTTTTTTTTTCTTCCGCCTAATTTTGTTCTTGCGATAAACATTTGTTTCGCAATAAGTCGCTTAGATATTTGGTATATGATATCGAACAGTTTATGCGCTTTTGTAATTTACCCTGCGTAAACGAATACTTTTCTTTGTAGGAGTTATCTCCCCAAACACTGTTTTCCTTGTTAGCGCATCTCCTTCGCAACCGTAAAATATTATGACAAATTTATTTTACAAAATTGCTCGTTATATCCTTCGCATGATTTGTCCTATTTTGACCGAAGTGATATGAACGCTCCATATGAGAGTTATTTCCCCTTATGCATTTGATATAAGTGAATTGCATTTCTAACTGGTAAACCATAATTGATAGAGACTTAGGATCTTTTGATTTGAGGTCCTTGGTCCAAAAAAATGAAAATTAGGTCAAGGTCAAAGGTCAAGGTCATATTCTAATTTTTGAATTTGGCTCATTTTCACTCATTTCCAGAAACCGTATGAGATATCGACAAATTATTTTTTCTAAATTGTTTGTTACGACATGTCGTAACACGTAAATTTTGCTTGCAAGGGTACGTTGAATGTAAAAGTGAGTTTTCTCCCCTTTGGTATTTAAAATACGCGTATGGTGATATAACTCATTAACTAAACATAATTAAGACCTATGGTCTTTTGATTTGAGGTTCTTGGTTAATGACCTTGAAATTGATCTCAAGGTCATAGTTTAATTTGACGTCCTAGATTTTGACCTTTGCTTTTACCTTATGTGTATACATGATAAAGCCATGAGACTTTTGGCAAACGGTATCAAACCATTTAAGCTTGAAAAAAAAACCGGAAGTGACCTTGTGTAAACCGGAAGTAGCTATTTATTGTACTTTATTTATATAAAAGTATATAGAACCAGATATTTTTGAAATCAGTGTCAAGTTAATAGTCAAATATTATCGGAAATAGCGTTTTTTTAACCGGAAGTAAGAAATTATCTCCCTTATCTAAAACAATATTGTTTAGAAACCATAGATTTTTGGAATCAGCGTACAATAAGCTATCATTTGACGATTGAAATGACATTTAAAACCTATTTTTACACCTTTCATATCAAAATTCATGTTTTGGTGGAAAGACCTTCAATTGTTCTCTGAACAATTGGTTTTTAATTTTTCTTATTTTAGTTTAAAAATTCTTTGTACGTACAATGCACATGTACATTTTATACATTCTGTTGATCAGAAATTCATTTGATAATGATTATTAAAAGCATAAACACATATAAATATAATGAAGCACTGTATTAGGTTATTTTGTTGTAGATTCAATTGTGTTTATTTCTATCAAGTTTCTTTTTCCTAAAGAAATCACAAATATATGTTTTGATAAGAATATTTAGACCTTTAAACATTCAGATAGTTTTAATCTGTTATACTCTGATTTAATTTTTTTATGCACACACGAAGGGTTTTTAAAAAAGTGTGCGCCCCGCCAAATGTTGTTACAAAACACTTTGCCCCCCGCTCATAAATTGCATGAAAAAAAGTATTTGCCCCGTCCATGTTTCCACAGGCCCACTTCATATATACTAGGTTAAAGTGCGTGCTGCTTGAATATGTCAATTTTTCTGCTAATATTGTGAATAGGTAGGACAAAATATCAGAAATATATGATAAGAATAAAAAAAAATCACCTTCCTTGTTAAATAAAAAGCCCGGTATTTTTTTCACAGCAAAAATTCGAGGTGTTCATGGCTGTGTTTCTGTCCATAAATTTTCCTTCTACGTTACTTTGGTAGTAAATTTTTCAACACACTTCATGTAACCAAACCAAAATGGAAAAAGGTCACACTTTCACATATGCAAATTTTAAATGTTGTGCATTTGTAGAATCTTAATTATACGGAAAGGGTAGGGTACCGGAAACCCAACGGTACCCTCTATCAGTTGAGTATTGTAATGCATCCCCTCCCGGTCCTCTTTGACCTGAAGATGTCTATGTAAAACGCTAGATAGTTCGTAAAAATTATATAGATAAGTTAAGATTTATCAACTATCAGCATGGATTTGTTATCTTCATTTTACAGATCATTACCTTTTAAATTTGGCGAAAAGAATAAGGCCATCTTTTTGGTTTTATCTTTTATGTTATCATGGTTATTTAGTTTTTGTTTGTTTATTTTTAGAGGTACCAATCTGTATGTGTCGCCTATCTTGTCGACACCAAGTCTTTTCAACTCTGTATCGCTGAGGGCAAATACAACATTAGAGTCGATACATTCATTCATCTTGAAAGCGATTCCCTAAGGTCCGCAAAAAAAGTTTCCTTTAAGACCTTTATTTATTATTACAACGGATGTTGCTGATGAATTCGCGGGGAATTTCGCCGCTATTTATAGATTTGTCTTATGGTACAATGTATAATGAAATAGTCTTATGGTATGGTGCAATGGTATTATGGTATGATGAAATGTTCTTGTAGTGTAATCACTTGTAGTCTACTGGTAACCGTATATAGATAACACCTCGTGATATAAGAATTCTTAGCTTGATATTAAAATATGTCTTTATAAGATAGTTATATGACGTTATAGTATGACAAAATTGTTTTATGTTATATCGAGATGATTGTATAGTATAGAAATGTATAATCGTTATAATATACTGAGGTGACAACTTAGTATAAAATAGTTGCTTAATGTTATATTAAGATGTCTTTGTAGTAGAAAATGTATCTTTATGCCATAGCAATATCACATAATAGTTTAGTAAAATGACAAATCAGTATGAAAACGTAGCTCCATGCTATATCGAGATGTCTTCATAGTATCTAAATAGTGTCTAAATATTATCTTCATAACATAGTGAAATGACAGAATAGTATGAACAGGTAGCTCCATGTTAAATCAAAGTGTCTTTATAGTATATAAATGTATCTTAGTGATATAGCGAATTGACAGAGTATTATTGTCAAATGTCTTTATAGTATATAAATGTGTCTTAGTGATATAGCGAATTGACAGAGTATTATAGTCAAATGTCTTTATAGTATATAAATGTATCTTAGTGATATAGCGAATTGACAGAGTATTATAGTCAAATGTCTTTATAGTATAAAACATTTGCTTCATGATATATCTTTAACCTTAATGATATGGTTATTCTTGTCATAAGGCAGTTGTGGCGTTCCATAATTACTCATGCCAAGTTGTTATGTTCTCATCTTGAGAGGCCAATTGAATTAATCCATATAATTAATACATATTTATTATAAGACTACATGATATAGAACTGCACGTTATAAAACCTCAGTGTGTTATTTATTACAAAGTCAATGAACTTTAAGCACGTGTAACTGTTATAATGTCAATCAAGATAAGATAAGCGGATTCTCTATAAACGTAAACATTGACCAGATGATATATCAATATCATTACAACCCCCCTCTTGAGACAAGCAATTAATTTAACACAGTTCATTAAGTCACATTGAAAATCTAGCCAGTTTGTGTTGTATGTTGAATCTAATTAACTACGATAAATATTTACAGACAGCATGCAATTTAACGATCATACGAAATTACTTTAAAAAATCACATGGTGATCAATAAAGAAAATAGAGAAAATGTGTTCTCAAATAAGTAGTAAACGTATACTAAACTTTATTAATTTTGATGAACAAATTTAAAGAAATTGTGATTAACTATTTAAATAATTTCATACAAACGTAAGGTCAGGATAGACTCTCCTGCCTATCCTACTCGCAAAATCTGAGCAATGGCATTATTCTGTCCCTTACGGCACATCTCAGATTTCCTCATGAATTTAACACTCCTCTATTAGTTGAGTAGGTTTTTTGACAGATCTTTCACTTCTTCTTACATACGATGGTTCTATAGATTGTTCATCAGTTATAAAGTCAACATCGTTGTTATTGTTTTAATTTTCTAGATATTTTTTCTGTACATGTTGCGTTAAAAAATTTGTCTTTCTGGTGTTTCAATCACGTATGAATTCGAAGTGTTATTATTTCTTTCAACAGTTCCTTGGTCCAATTTTTCTTTAGGCTTGTGCTGGAATCGAATAGTGTCATTCGGTTGTAATTCAGGTAATGGTTTTGAACTTTTATCGTAATATTGTTTTTTAATTTTTTGTTGTTTCATTTTGGTTAGCGCGTTCTTTAAAAGAGGGACGAAAGATAGCAAAGGGACAGTCAAACTCATAAATCTAAAATAAACTGACAACGCCATGGCTAAAAATGAAAAAGACAAACAGACAAACAATAGTACACATGACAAAACATAGAAAACTAAAGAATAAACAACACGAACCCCACCAAAATCTAGGGGTGATCTTAGGTGCTCCGGAAGGGTAAGCAGATCCTGCTCCACATGTGGCACCCGTCGTGTTGCTTATGTGATAACAAATCCGGTAAATAGTCCAGTTCGGTAGGTCACATTCATGAAAGGGAAGGGGATTGTAATTACGACGTAAGGAATAAATTCGATATCATTTGTGAAACGGTTATTCCATAACGGTCAACCAACTCGTGATGGCGTCCGTAAAATTTACGAAGGGATGATTTCAACTTCACCATTTGGAACTTTTGGTTTAATAGCGTCCTTGTGAGCAGCAACCCTCTATCAAGAAAATCATGATAGGAAATGCAAGCACGGGAATATCGTATCAATTGGGAGATATATATCCCGTATGCAAGTGCTGCTGGAATGTTGCTACTTAGAAATGGAAAGTTCACAATTGGAAAGCTGAAATCATCTCTTTTGTCGTAAAGTTTTGTTTTCAACAGACCATCATTGTCAATTTCTAGATGTAAGTCAAGATATGAGGAATACTTAACTGTATCTGTAGTATCTTTTATCTCTAGTTCGATGGGATAGATGCGTTCCACATAGTCACCAAATTTTGAATCTATACTATTAAACGAGAAGACCTCATTTTGTGTGTCGCTTCTCTTCCTCCCACAATAAATTAATCATCATGCCTCTGTGTACAATAAATACCGTGAATAGTCGCATTTGTCATACAGTCTTATGACTATTCCGTTTGGAGTATTTTGGGAAAAAAAAGGCGTCCGGATATTGTTCCGCCATCAAACCAACTCTTAAGTCAAATATGACTTCCGGTTTAAACATTGAGAATCAGTCGCATGATAGATAACGAAAATTAAAAAAAAGATAAGCCAATCAGAGCGTTGTCAATATTGTGGTTTTTAGATCGTAAGAACCACTACTATCATACCTCGGTTTAAACTTGCACATAATTTTCATAAGTACTCGGACGGGGACAAGACAATTATTTTCGCGTTTGTCTGCATGTATGCTAAAACAAAGTATGATTAATATAAGTACTACTATAATTATATATATAAAGAGACTCTTTAATATAGCAGTGATCGCCATGGAGAAGAAACTAAGAATTAATAGTTAATCAGTAGAAAATTTAATAGATCTTCACTTTAATATTTATAATATAAAAACGTATGTTCATAGTAAACAGAAAACAAAATAATAACAAACTTTGAAAAAAAGGGCTTTCAAATATTGTCCTGTCACCATGTACCTACATGACTTTTGATATAATCTTTTACAAAAATTCAAGCTTGAAATGCCTGCAATTTCGCTTTTAAATCAAACAGGGTTCCGGTTTTAAACTTGCACATAAATTTCATAAGAGTACTCGGGGACACGACAACATATATCGCATTGATAGAGACTCTCTATATAATATAGCAGTGATCGCCTATGAGAAGAAACTTGAAATTGATAGTTAATAGCAAATACACTTTAGTATATGTATGTTCATAGTATATAGAAACGCGAAAATAATGGAATTTAACTGAAAACAAAAATAATACCGGATTTTGGAAGCAAGGGAGAGGGTTTACCAAGTACCTATTAATTTTGATACCTTTTCTGAAATACTCCAGACACAAAATCTTTTACAAAAATTCTGCCTACAACAGTTTACATACTTTCAACCAAGCTCTAAATGCCCGTAATTCGCGGGTGTGTTCTAATTATTTAAGAACATCATCTATATATCGGAAAGTAGAGTAAAAGGATATTGCTAACTTCTTATCGTTCTTCCTAAGAAGTTCCTGCATGAAGTCAGCCTCATAATAATAAAGAAACAAGTCGGCAAATAGAGGGGCACAGTTTGTTCCCATTGGAATGCCGACTTCTTGTGGAAAAATACGTCCTCCGAACGTAACATATATGTTGTCAATCAAGAAATCAAGCATCAGTTTCAGAGATTTTTTTCTTTGAATCAGAGTGATCCTTTACAAAGTAGGATTTGTCCCTCCCTAAGACAAGATACTTGTATCTACGTTGGCCGTTCTTTTTTATGAAGCAAAGCAATACCAACTCTTTCAATTTGACTTTTAGTTTGGAATGTGGAATACTTGTGTAAAGAATAGAAAAGTCAAATGTTTTAATACTGTTACAAGATGAAAGAGAGTTAGATTGTATGAACTCTAAAAGATCTTTGTAATTTTTAAGTATCCACATCTGATTCACGCCACCTTTAGAATAGACAGTTTCACAATAACTTTGAAGTCCGTCTTTGGTTGCTGATAAAATAGATGTTAATAATTTAGAAAGAGGTTTCGTGGAGCACTTCGAAGACCCAGCAATATACCGTTGTTTGTAAGGAAACTTATGTAGTTTAGGTATCCAATACAGTGATGGAAGATCCAGTTCTTCATCTTTGGCTGAAATTCCAAAGGAACACAGAACAGACCTATGATTATCCAGGATTTCCTCTTTGGCAAGTGTCGTGAGGGTATATGTTGAGTTTCCAAGTGAATTGCCAATACCTAATTCGTTTATCAAGCAGTTAATATAATGAGTTTTACACACAAAAACGATGTTGTTTGGGGTTTTATCTGCGGGGACAACAACATATTTGTCATGGAGGTAGGATAGGTATTTGGGTCTTTAAAGATTGACGTAGCATGGACATTGATAGACCCATTCAGTTTCTTAATTCTGATTTGTATCAACGACCTCACTGCCTTAATCCATTCGGAAAGAGTGTCTACGTCTTCCGTCTCGCGCTTAGCCCATTGCCTGGCATAATCCTCTACTAAATCCATCAAAATTTTAAAGTTGTATTTCCAATTGATGGATATGGCTCACGATATTTCGGACCTTTCGATAACACATTTCGTAGAGAAGTGTTATTAACAATGTTGAGGTCACCGGTAATAACATGGCCAGCAGGATTATATGTGAATTAGGAATTAGCACAAGTGCAATCAGGAGGTTTAGACTTGAAGTCGTCAATATCGAGATCCTGCAAAACGTGTTTGTAATTGAAAATTTTAGTTGCAATAGGTTTGGTATAGGTAAAAGAAATGATTGGTCTTTGTCGCATTTTGGTTTCAAACGGTTCTTTATTGTCGGAATTGTTATCCTCAGTCTTCTATTCATTAAGAGTTGAGCTGATGAGTCAAGATTTTCCAACGGCGTATTTCTGTATTTTAACATAGTAATATACGGATCTTTTCCGTCCTGTTTCGATTTGCTTAGCATTTTCTTGACGCTTTGAACGAATCTCTCAGCTAATCCATTGGACTGTTGATATTGTGGACTAGACACTGTGTGTGTGAATCCCCATGATTCTGCAAATTGTCGAAATTCAGCTGATACGTATTGCGATCCTGAATCACTTCGGACTTTTGTCGGTATGCCGTTTCTCGCAAAAACGGATTTCATATGTGTTATAACGCATAACGCACTTAATTATGTTCTCTTATTTCAAAATTACAAAATATCTTGAGTAGTAATCGACAATGATTAGGTAATTGTTATTGTTCCAATAAAAAAATATCGGTACCAACTGTCATCCACGGTAGATCCGGACATTCACTTTCGGACATTTGCTCTTTTGTGTTTGATCGTCTGCTTTCTAAGCACACACTGCATTTCGAAATAAATCAGTTATCTGTGCATTAATTCCTGGCCAAAAAATAGAGTCTCTTGCTAATTTTTTTTTTTTTCTATTCCCAAATGTCCTTCATGTAGTTTGTTGAGAATATTCCTTCTCATACTCGCTGGTATAATTATCTTTTCTCCTTTTAAGATAGTTCCATTTACGTTTGAAAATTCATCCCGGAAATTCCAGTATTCAAAAACCTCCTAGGGAACCTAATTTTTCTCATCTGGCCAGCCGTCTATTATTAGCCTGATCAGTGTTTGTAAGGAACCATCCTTTGAAGTTTCTTCCGTTATTTGTTCAAGATTTCTAGCAGACATTGATGTATTTCTTATGACCATGTTCACGAAACACTCTATGTCATTTTCCACTTCATTATTTGTGTTGATCTTTATCGGCGCTCGCGATAACATGTCTGGAACTATGAAATCCTTCCCTGGTATGTATTTCAGTGAGAAGTCATATTTTGAAACCTCAATAACATCCTCTGTAGTCGTGGCGGAGCACGCTCTTGAGATTTTCTCACGATCATCTCTAACGGTTTGTGGTCAGATTCAACATTTATGTGTTTACCATACGTGTAATCGTTAAATCTTTCCAATCCAAATAGCACACCAAGCAATTCTCTTTCTATGTTTGCATATCTGCTTTCGGCATCTGTCAATGATCTTGATGCATATGCAACAGGTTTATTGTCCTGTATCAACATGGCCCTTAGACCGCATTGGGATGCATCACAACTTACAGTAACTGGATTCGTTGGTTGTTGTGGAAAAGCCGAAAACAGGAAAGCTGAGGATTTGTTTAGATCCAAGAAATTTGAATAAAGCGATAAAAAGAGAACATTTTGCGCTACCAACAATAGAGGGTCAGATAACCACACGACTGACTGTGCTAAATATCTAAGTAAACTAGACTGTAATAGTGGATATTGGCAGTTAAGCATGGATAAAGAAAGCCAGCTCCTTACTACGTTTAACTCTCCATTCCGGAGGTATTGCTTCTTACGAATGCCTTTTGGAATTAAATCGGCACAAGAAGTATTTCGAAAGCGAGTGTCACAATTGTTTGAAAACTTAAAAGGAGTTGAAACTGATATCGACGATATTCTAGTGTGGGGAACAAAGCAAAAGGAACATGATGATAGACTTCGCTCAGTTCTCAACAGATGTCAAGAGGTTGGACTTACTTTAAATGCCGAAAAATGCAAGTTTCGAGTAAAAGAGGTGACGTACTTAGGACACACTCTAAGCGCAGATGGAGTAAGACCCGATGAGGAAAAATACGGGCTATCAAAGAAATGCCGGCTCCAACAGACAAAAAAGAAACACAACGACTACTAGGGACATATTCAATACCTTTAAAATCCAGGAAGGAGACAAAGGCAAAACTGCACCACTTTTCACGCATTTTGAAAGATATTGCATTCCGCGTAAAAATGTAACTATGGAACGTTACAAGTTCAACACAAGAGTACAGGGAAATCAGAATCGATAGATCAATTCGTAACGGATTTAAGAAACATGACTCAAAATTGTGCATTCGGAGCAATCACGGAAGAACTCGTACGAGATCGTGTTGTGTGTGGAACTAACTCTGAAAGAGTAAAGGAAAGACTACTTAGGGATGACGAGTTGACACTTGCTAAGGCAATACTTGCATGCCGAGCAGATGAAGAATCCAAACGTTAGATAAAAACTTTGAATGAGGAGGAACAAGTACACGTTTTGAGGAGGAAAACTCAACACAAAAGAAATAACCACAATGAAGACTACGCAAAGATAGGTCCGAGCAGACGAGATCACGAGAAGCGAGAGTCGAACTCGTTGTGGAAAGTGCGGAACAACTCACGAGAAAAGAAACTGTCCTGCATACGGTAAAAAGTGCTATAAATGCAAAAAACCGAATCACTATCAGAAGTTCTGTAAATCAAAGTTTTCGAAAAGTGTTCACGGATAAGATGAAAATTATTCATGCGAATCGGACGGAGAAAATTACTTCGTAGGAGCAGTAAACAGAAAAACGGAAATCAAAGAAAATGCTTGCTTTACATCATTCAAATTACAAGGTAAGACAGTACAATTTAAAAGTCAACATCTTACCGCTTTCAATTTACAAGAAATTGTCAAACGTAAAATTAAGCAAAACTTCCACTTCTCTTACTAGAGAAAGCTAAAAGGTACATTAAAAGAAATGGAAGACAAATAATTAATCCATATATTTGATACATGTTTATTATAAGACTACATGATAACTGGGGTAAAGCTGATGACCGTAACTGCATTCACGGTCATCCCAAGATGTCGGATGAAAAAATAGGTCAGTATCTGTATTGTCTGTTACAGTGTTTCTATATATCATTTTCTTTACAAAGGAGACATTGATACGATGTAAATTTATAAAAGATTCACACGGAAATCACAAGTTACTTCCGAGAAATGTGCATGAAACAGGAAATTCGATTTGAAAAAATCGCTAAGATGACCGTAAATCACAATCGAGATGACCGTAACAGAATCAACAATTCATAACAAAGGTGACCGTAATTGGTTAGAAGATGACCGTAATTTGTAAAGGATGACCGTAATTTCTAAAAAATGACCGTAACTTTTAAAGAATGATCGTTAATTCTAAGAAATATCCGTATTTGTATAACTACCTTTTTTTGTATCAAAGGTGTTGATATAAAACATATTTATATGAGAGTACTATCCTAGGTAGAAGAAAATAAGACGTGCTTTAAATACATAGATTTAGTAAGACACCTTTCAGAACCAAATGTTTTGTATTCGCAACCAATTAGATGACAATACGGATTTTAAAAATGTACAGGTGCGTGTTTGTCATTTGGTTAGTCTAAATACATCAAGTAGTCAAGTTATATGTGTGGTTTAATCGTTTGTTGAATCAAACCAATATTTGTTTTACTGGGATACATTGTGCTATATTTTTTGTTTCTAAAGTTTTAAAACGACACAAATCAAGATTAAAAAAAGTGATAAATTGGCATTAATAATCTTGAGATAATGAAAATGGTTTTAATGAACTAAATGTTATTCCGCATATTTTGTTATTTGCGTGCCACTTTGATTTTAATTATCTCAAAGAAATAGCGGTGTTTAATGGTAAATTTGAAGTATGAAGTTTTGTTCTTTTTATTCGTTTTGGTCCTGTTAATATTATTTGGAAACGCCGTAGTATTTTGTTGACAGCAGCTGTTATGCCTGACTGAATTTCCAAGGTACCTAGATAGGTTTACAAGAATATGTGAATATTTAATCTCGTTCTTATACCTTTTTAAAAAGTATTAACAAAATACGAGACTCCAAAAAGGAGAGCCCATAAAATATGACATAACCAAAAGTTAGGAATTATCAACTAACGGAACGAATGGAAACCAACTGTCATAATCAGGATTTGGTACGGGCATTTCTCACAGTTAAACTCGGTTTTACAGAGAGCTAAATCTGATTGTATAGTTAGTTAAACCAGTACTTATAACAAGCTGAAACTGATTTGAAGATACTTAAATTAACCATTTTTTCTGTAGGAATGGAATGATGGAACAGTTTGAGTTCACTACAGCATTGGAACAGAGGCAAATAACGGACAACGCGACTGTGTTTCATCACTGGTCAATCATGGACGAAGACAAAGATGGAATTATTAGTCTTGAAGAATTTGACAGAGAAAAGTTATAACTAGCATGGAACATATTTCTATATATGTACTTATATGTTTCTCTATAATGTATAAATAGATATGAAAAAAAAAGTATTCACTTTTGAAATAAAATGAAACAAAAAATTGCAATTCTTTGTTAATATTATTAGTAAATCATTAGCTTTAACTCTTATTGAATACTGAAAAAATTGTTGAATATATCCTGATATTTGAGATTAAGTACTACTTGGTGCATGTATTATACATGTTTATCTTTTTTTTTTAATTTTTATTAAGATTTAATGTTATATCATTTCGTAACTCAACTTTCATCGTTGGTTAATAACACAATGCTATCCGAAAACGAGGCCAAAACGATAACTACGAAAAAAACAAAATTCACAAAAACTACATGGGTATCAGTTCCTGCTCTATTTTGACACACGTCGTGATACTCTCGTTTAACTCGTGTAATTAGTCGTTTCACATGATAAGCCATCATACAATGACAATAGACCACTTTCGAGTTCATCCATCACCGGAAAAAACTCGTCAATTATACGCGCCTTTATGACGTCATTTGCCAGATAGAGGGGGTCGCCAGCTGTATCTTTGCACTATTTACGTTCATCAAGCGTCTTAGTGATCGTCATTGTGCAGGATAAACTAGAAATAATGGTTGTTCTGTAGGTACTTAATGACAATTCCCTAATGACAGCAATGCTAATTGTCAATTTTGAGAATTCAATTTGCCGAATAATTCGTACAATATAGAATTATAGTTTTCCAACCACTCGCTCAACATTGGAACGGAAGTGACGACGCCCCTAAACGCACAAATGACGTTCACTAAAACCAGAGTTTTTGACGGAAATGCATCAAACTCGAAAGTTGTCTATTGCCTTTTGTGATACCAGACGTAATTGCAATATCCATCGTATAAACGAATTCTCTAACCGTAACACTTTGATATAGGTGTTTCACAGGTGATATCGCATATGTTCCTCATGTCGAAACAACAATCTACCCCCCCCCCCCCCTTTCTCTTTTCACAAATGTGACCTACCGAATTGGACTATTTACCGGGTTTGTATTAGAATGAGCAACACCACGGGGGCAACATGTGGATCAAATCTGCTTACCCTTCCGGAGAACACCAGATATCACGTTCTAGTTTTGGTGGGGGTTGTCTTTAGTTTTTTATGTTGTTCATGTCTTGTGTTCTTTTATTTGTCTGTTTGTTTGCGATCTGTGAGTTTGACTGTCCCTCTGGTATTTTCCCCCCTCATCTTTTGAGTTAATCGAATGTGAAACTTTGAAATATAAACAAGGTTTACCCGTCTACGGGACAAATTTGCAATTATGCCAAGTGCAAAAGTTGTCACCTTAATTTTTGAAGTTAAGTTGGTATTGGTTCCCTGATATTTGTCCTACAAATTTTTGGCTCTAGTACTACTGTTGAAAAAGTTATGCACCTTATATAATCATTAGAAGAAAAATTCCAAAGGATAAACAAGACAGTTGAAAATAGCACAGTCATTGAGAAAATGAATGAAAAGCAAGAAATACGGAATAAAATCAAGCGATACCGAATAAATTAAATAGAAACTATTAAATGTTTGCCATGTCAGAACATAAAAAAGGATCGCTTCACAATTATTTAAAAAAAAAATGTCTTGCTAATCATTTGAATATGCAAATAAAATGTAAAAAATGTCTGTTATCTTGTAAATATTTTAGTTGTGCAATATTACCGACACGATGAGACTGCAAGGACTAACTATCTTTTACTATCTGGTTTAACTGATGCATAGAATGTATGCATGATGTTAAGTTTTGCAGTACTCCATGGTAATATTATAAATAAATCAAGGAATAGGCTACTTGCCAATTTCCGTAGTTGACCCTAAAAAAGTTGTCTCCCTTATGACTGACATTAATTTATATTTACAATGGAGAGCTAGCAGAAAGAGCAAATCTACCTGTGTGTAATGTGTGTAATTTATGAATTAATAGACCACTTTCGAGTTCATTCGTCACCTGAAAAAAACTCGTCAACTATGCGCGTCTTTATGACGTCATTTACCATATAGAGGGAATCACCTGTATCCCTGCACTATTTACGTTTATCAAGCGTCTTAGTGATCGTCATTGTGCAGGATAAACTAGAAATAATGTTTGTTTTGTAGGTACTTAATCACAATTCCCTAATGACAACAGTGTTGAAAGACAATTATGAAAATTCAATTTGCCGAATTATTCATGCAATATAGCTTTATATAGTTTTCCAACCACTCACTCACCGTTGGAACTTAAGTGACGATGCCCCTAAACGCACGAATGATGTTCACTAAAACCAAATTTTTCGACGGAAATGCATCTAACTCGAATGTTGTCTATTAAAAAAAATGAGTTCGGCGCGTCAAATCTATGAACATCTTCCATCATATATCGTATTACATGACATTTTGCTTCATTTTAAAATAGTTTCTGCCAAGCAGAACATTGGAGATCATTGGAAAGCAACTTTCAAATATAGAATATATAGTTCTTGAGCAGCAGATGACAGATTCATCAAAATGGCATTTCACCTATAAATAGTTGATGTTTTATGACCATGTTTACATTTACAAAGATTAAGTCATGAAATACTTTTTTATCATCGGAAAAAACAGATTTTTTTACCTCAATTAGGACCCTAATGAAAGAGCCAAAAAATAAAAAAAAAATAGAAGTTTTAAATGGTTAATTACATCGTATTATAGTGCTATCCCGGAAATTCCAATTTTCAAGACAATTAAAACAAAACTATTGAACACTTAAAAAAACATTTATAGCCCTATTTTTAAGATAACCAGTGGGTATACGAGAAGATGAAAAGATACCAGAGGGACCTTCCAACTAATAGATCGAAAACAAATAGACAAAGCCATGGCTAAAAAAAAATACAAAACATACATAAAATAGTACACAAGCCACAACAGAGATAACTAAAGATTCAACAAAACGAACCCCACCGAACTTGAATTTGATTTGGCAAACTATATATACATTTCCCTGCTGTATTGCATAACTTTAAGTTATGCATTCAGATGAGGGGAATGTCGACAAAAAATTAGATTAAGATTTTTAATTTAGTTCAACTGAAACCAACCATTTAAACTGGTAAACCGAATTTGAATTAAAACAGTAATTTTGATCTTAAAAAAAAATTAAGATTGAAGAATTAAATCAATTTAGTAAATTTAAAGTATATTCCGCTGAATAAGCGTGAACTTTTCTGTATTTTTTATTATACGAGCGCCTTACTTTTAACCTCATATTTTCCTTAATGGTTTTCATGCTTTAATTTAAGAATTGAATGCTTTTTTTTAGTAAATTTATTGGGGTGTAAAAGTGTTGACCGAAGTACATTTTGTATGAAGCGCGGAAGCGCTTCATTCTAAAACTGTGCGCACGGTCAACGCTTTTACAACCCTATAAAGTTACAAAAAGAAGCTTTCAATACTTATAATTACGTTGTTTAGCTATGACCATGAAAACACATATTGTATATATTTTTTTATTTAATTCACCTGTGCACTTTATTGTTGGACCACGTGTTTCATGAATGAAAAGTTGTATTGAGCAATACAACTGCTTACGGAATAACACGTGATGTTTAGTTAGCCAATCGGAATTAAGTATTATAATGAAACATGCATCTAATGTAATTATTTGATATTAACTTGCATGCTTTTCGTGATTTGCTCAATGTGTAATTTAAACGAATGAACAAAAAAAAACATCATATCCAAACCCTGAGAATATTTGTGTCCGCTGTTTATTGTGTATTTTCCTATATTGACAAAAGATTTGACAGAATGTAAACGGAAAATATTGTTTTGGCTGACTTTATCACAATTAGCGTCTGGTAGCCCAGTGACCATTTGTCTTTGATGTTTTCACCTTGGACATTATTGAAACATTATCGATGAATGCAAATTCTATTTCTGGTTGATATATAGTTGAACTATCCTAATGAATCCATGACAAAAAATGACAACATGTAAACCTACTATTTGTTGCTTTTTTTATTATGACAATTGGATAGATTATTTTTTAATTTGTTTATAGCGAACGCAATCTGGAATCATTCATAATATGAGTAATTTCAATTAATTGGGGTTTCTATTATACATGAACATTGGACAAAAGTGACATATCATTTTAACTAAAATCAATATTTTTCAAAATGTATTATGAAAATCACTTATAAAGTCACTTAGTATTATTTTAATTTTTTGTTAAATTTCGATTTTAGTAGAAATAATCAGACATACTGAGTGGGAATTAACTTTCGTCTATTGTACACAAATATCGAATCGCTGAATTCACATCTCCTGGATTTATTTAAATATTTTATAATAAATATTCGGTATTAGCTAATACTAACAATGAACACTTCCCTTTCCTAGATCTTGCTATCTTTATCAATATTTATGATAAAAGAGAAGAGTTGTCAACACCTTTTATAATTTTTTAGATGGTGACATTCCCTCGTCATCAACTTATGGTGTTTATATATCCCACCTTGTTCTATTTTCTATTCGCTTGGGTTGGTTTCGATGTATTTTATTTAAATGAAAGAAATCTGTTTTACTATAAAAAAAAATATTACACCAATGTTTTCGATATCACAAACTAGTTAAACATTAAATAAATTTTATCATCAGTGCAAGGACAACATTTGTAAATATAAACCAACATGCAGACATCTAATAATATGTTCATGTAATTCACATCCAATTTTTAAGGCAATATCCTTTACAAAGCACAAAATTGCGGAATTCATTCAAAACCTAACCAAACCTTTAAACAGACTTTTTTAGAAGGGATATAGTAACGATACTGTTGTCATATCATTACGGATTGCAAATTTTGGTATTAATATTGATTCACTCAAGGATATTTGCATCGGAAATACATAACCCGTTTTTGGCATGATACGGGTTATGTTTCTCATATATTTTATGATGGTAGGATACTTAAGCCACGACTGGAGGGATTATGCTTGATTGTCATATGATGAAAACATAATCTTCAATCAGTTTAATTGAGGCCTGGAGCTGGCACTTCAGAAACTGTTAGTAGTCCTTTGTTTAACTTATTAATCATTGTCATTTTGATCAGTTTCTCCTATCCTGACATCGGACTTAGACTCTTTTAAACTGAGTGTTACTGTGCGTATTGGTGTTAGTATGATTATACTTCATTGGCTAGATGTATCGGTGGAGGATGAAGATCTAACACCTCCGCATTGTTGCGACTATCCAAAGTCATGAACCTCTCGCCTTTCTGAGTCTTGTAGGTTTTTGTAATAATACTAGTAGTTCATTTACATGGTTTTGGTATGACAACGACGTCCACATTTTTATTTCAGATCCAGCTGAGGCTGCGTTGAAGACCAATTGATGGCCTTCGGCTGTTATCTACTCTTTGATCGGATTGTTGTCTATTTGACATATTCCGCATTGCAGTCAATAACGATTTATTCGGTCTCTGTTTTTACTGTCAAGAAATTGTCATTTCTCCATACAAAACAACATGTTGAATTGTCAAGAACAATAAATTAAATTGATTTCTTTTCAAATATCAGAAAAGTACTGCATTATCAAGAAATGATAAGAAAAAATAACTTCAACTCAGAACAAGACTTAACCTTTATTTTCAGTCTTTTCAGTTGTTGTTAGCACTATATTGCACTGATTGGTACACATGATGTTGGTAAGATAAAACAAAGAAGACTAATTGACATGTACGCAAACATATGAGAAATGAAATAACTCTTTCGTACACAAATCTTCAATTAATTTTATTTTATATTGTTGTACCACAGGACACCAAATTTGACGCACATTTACAGTATCCAATATCACTGATAATGTTCTGTGATTCAAAAGGAATGGCAGCATCGAATGAGCTGTTGCCTTTGGTTAACCTGTAAAGAACATATATGTGCCAGTAACTTAACATGCGAAACCAAGCAACTTGAACATACAAATATGCCCCTCAACAGAAAATACTATCAATAATAAAGCACGATGATCTATAATGAATAAGCGTATTATTTAGTTTTTAATAAGTAGACATATACATTCATTTTTAAAACAAGTGAAACTGCGAGCTACTGCTCACTGATGATACCCCCGCCGCAAGTGGATAATATTAATAGTGTAAAAATATGCAAGTGTTCGGTAAACAGGAAGTTGTCGAGTGATGAATCTGAAAACGCATCACACGGTATAGCTGACTTATATAAATCCTGAAACCAAATTTCAGAAATCCTTGTATTGTAGTTCCTGAGAAAAATGTGACGAAAATTTTCAACTTGGCTATCATGTGTAAAATCAGACAAGTGTTCGGTAAACAGGAAGTTGTCAAGTGATGAATCTGAAAACGCATCACACGGTATGGCTGACATATATAAATGTTGATACCAAATTACAGAAAGGATGGATGTGTAGTTCCTGAGAAAAATGTGACGAAAGTTTCATGGGACGGACTGACTGACGGACGGACGGACGGACGGACTGATGGACGGACGGACTGACAGACAGAGGTAAAACAGTATACCCCCCTTTTTTAAAGCGGGGGTATAAAAAGTATCTAGCGTGTCTGTTCTCAATTAGCTCGAATCCATCTTATAAAAGTACTGTTCATTGCTCTTCCTTTCGTCTATCAGGGGTTCAAGTCATAAAACTTTGCTCAGTGCTCGGAGCACAAAAATCTTGCACAAAACATGAAATCCAGCATTTTGATTGGTTGATTTTAAAGTACGAGTACAAAAAACTAACTCGAAAGTTTTATGACTTCAAGACCTGGACTTCTACTTTCTGTTCTAAAATTAATATGTTAACCAATAAAAGCTCTGCCCCAAATACTTCTGACGTTCACAACAACAAATACCGAAGCTACCGAAACGATTTTCAGAACAGAAAGTAAAACTGAGCATTGGCAGATGTCTGTTAGCTAGGCGTGTATATATGATCTGTACTAAGTCAAATTGAATGTTAAATGCGCGTACACTATGTTTTTGGTTGATATATTCTATTTGTATTAAACTGCTGAGGTAAACCTAGTTTTACTGATGTTTATAGTTTGGTCTTATGTTGATATGTTGTTACACCGTTCCGGATAAGGGAAGGGTATGTGCCTTCAAACTAGTTTAACCCCGCTACAGTCAGGAGCCTGTAATTCAGTGGTTGTCGTTTATTATTTTGTACATTAATTAAGCAGGTTTTTTATGAATAGATTTACTCAGTATGTTTATTTAGTGTTTATATCAAAATAAAATGTCGAAGAATCTTAATTGATTTTGGCTTCTATAGATCAGTTTCAAATTCATTAAATAATACGCTATATTTTCCCTTTTTTTAAGTAATTATTCATTGTTATTGGTTACTGCTAAATTTGGTACAACTATATTGCTTGCTCTTTCGTCGAATTTTGTTAGGCTTGCTGGTTCAATTTGATTTTTTTGTGTTTTAACGCCATTTTTAAACACCGTTTTGCGGCTATTGCTTAGCGGACAATTTTTATTGGTGAGGGACGCCGGAGTGCCCGGCGAAAACTACAGACCTTCGATAGGAAAACTGACAATCCTAGTCAATTAAGATTGGAGTCAAGTGCACCAGCATGAGCGGGTCTCGAACTCACGACCTTAGTGTTGACTAGCTAGTGATTTCATTATTTTTTTATTTTAAATATTTGAATTTGAAAGTTTGTGCATTTTAGGTAATTCTAAACTGTATTCATAGACATCATATAGTTGAACAAACCACCTACGTCCATGTTTGAAAAAACGCCGACTTTTTTTGTCCTTTGCTGGAAACATAACCAATACCAGGAATGTCTGACCAAGTTTCATTCCCACATATTCCACCAGGAGGATTAAGATCTCTATTGATTATTGACAAAGTTACATTCATGTCCACATATGATCTGTTGATGTCCACTGTTATATTTGAACCAGTTAAAACTGTTATCTGTAGTTAATTGAAATGCAAAGTCATATGATACTTCATAAACATGAATATATCTCATATTAATTAATGGCTAACTTTTATTTTAAAACAAGTGTACATGTTCTTTCGTTTAGAAGAAAATCCCTTATCATATCGACATCTGTAGAAATGTAATACTATTGAAAAGTTTCGCGTAATGCAATTCTTATGCAATGATCTTAGCTACGAAACCTCTCATTAGAACATTGTCCACCGCACAGGGCAAGTGTGAGGGGGAAACTGCCATGTAACATGTGCAAGATAGTAAACATACGTGAACTGAAAGGTAATTAATAGACTTTGATTCTTAAAAAAACAAATTTAAAGCACCAAATATTTAAACAACTAGTTTGGAAAAGTTCAATTAACAAATGGGAACGCATGGTTATATAAACACAAATAGATAAGCATTGTTCTATAAATTAACCTTTTTCTCCTTCCCCATGATTATGATTGATTAATTGATTGTTGGTTGCCTAACTTCCAGTGGCAAATATATTATGCATGTTCAGTCAGGATGAGAGCATATTAACAATACATACAATATGGTAGGGCCATCATCAGATCCCGCCCAGCCAAAAAGCTTACCCTTTTGCAAGGGTTTTACTACTGGTCGGAATAAGACTTGTGATAACTATACAACTATTCCCTAGTCCATGGTTATGTGTTGATTGTCTATCATTTTCACCAGAATAAACTTCAGTCACAAACTTAATTATCTTGCGATTAACAAACACTGAATAAAAAGTAGAATAAACTTGTATTGTCTTGATCGTTTCAACTCTATTTAAAAGTATGTTAGCATTCAATTCATTGTGCATTTATATCTTAATATTAATAAGTCGAATGGACTTGTCCTGCAGAACACATGGACCAGTGTATGTTTATGTTGTGTAGAGTTGTTAAATACTAACGTTTCATTTACAGTGGTAATATAAAGTGCATCAATACATTATCATTTAACACATTTTGTTGGAAGATTTGATTTGTCGTGAGCAAATTTGAAGCAACAAGTATAACAGAAATTACTATACCTTTTCATGTATGTAGCTCAAATTATCGAAAGGGTTTCTTCATCTGTATGTGTCTGTTTTTATTCGAAATATTTATGATACTTTTAAGTAGATGAAGGTAGTATAGCATGAAATTGTGGTCATATGGATTTTAAACAGCGAACTATATATGTTCTTTATGAAATTAAAGTTTAACATACATGACAAATAAAGGTTTGGAAGTGAAAACCAATTGTAGAGTATAAATTTATGACCATGCTAAATATTTTTTACCTAAAAATCAACTTACTACAAAACGTAACCCGTTGTCTGATTGCTGTACAACAATTGTTCGTTCAGCTGACTTGGATAGATACTTTACTTTCGGAACAAATTGTGACGTCGTTTTCTCACAAACATCTATTTGTACAGCATCATTTCCTTCTTTAACAAATACACCACATGTTACCATTTTCATGTCGTTCATCTGACGTTTAACTTCAACCTATTACATTTAGTTAGATTTATTTATTACGAAAATAAATAGATTCGCAGAGATAATACAAATACTGCTTCAAACAGAATAGGTTTCCAAAAACAGCATTAGTATGGCCGTTATTGAAGGAATATAAAATAAACTCATCATAGATACCAGGATTACATTTTGTATTTACACCAGACGTGACTCTGTTCTACAAAAAACTCATCAGTGACGCCCGGATCAAAAAATAAGCCAAATAAAGTAAGAAGTTTGAGAGCAATGAGGACCAAAATTCCTAAACGTTTTGCCAAATACAGCTAAGGTAATCTATTCCTGAGGTAGAAAAGCCTGAGTATTACAAGAATTCAAAGGTTTTGTACACAGTTAATTTATAAATATGCCATATCAATGATAATTCATGTCAGCACAAAGGTGAAAAGAGTAAACGTGATTTCGAGCTGTATTTCACACCGTACCTTTATGAACCAAAAAAAATCGAATCTACTGGCATTACAAAAAGTCTAATTATAGAGTTGTCTATGATGGGAGGATGGACTTACAGTCATATGTTACATTTTAGCTTTGGCTAATAGTTATCAGGAGTTGTGACGACTAACAGAAAAGATCGACGATTTACAAAAAAGAACAGAAAAGAACTGAAAAGGATAAAAAAAGAACCGGAAAGGACCGAAAAGAACCGAAAAGGTTGATTACTTTTTTTAGTAATCAAAGGAAATTAGCAAATTGCAAATCATTTAAGTCTATAAATGAAAAGATATTTTTTTACAAAAGTTTCTACGTGAATTATATTTATAAGTAACATTACTTTGTTCAATCTAGATCGCTAATTTAGCTGGAACATTACAACAGTTCCTTATAATTTTTTGGGAACGTGTATATACATTATATATATTTTGTTTTGTTACATCTTCTAACATCGGACTCGGACTTCTCTTTAACTGACTTTTAATGTGCGTATTTTTATACGTTTACTTTTCTGCATTGGCTACAGGTGTATAAGGGAAGGGTTCAGATCTCATAAACATGTTTAACCCCGCTGCATTTTTGCGCCTGTCCCAAGTCAGGAGCCTCGTAGTCTTGTATCATTTGTACTATTAGTTTCATGTGTATAATTTGGAGTTTAGTTTGACGTCCATTTTCACTGAACTTGTATATATATATTTATTTAGGGGCCAGACGAAGGACGCCTCCAGGTCGTTGTGTCTTTTATTCCCCATTCTCAATTTTATAACACGAAAAAAATACCTTTTATATTACCACGCCCATATACATGTATTATATGTCTCTGTTATAAACAAACGAAACATTTTTTTAAATGGTAGGATTAACATTTATAGTACGATAATATTGCTTTTCCATTAATTTTACCACAAAATCCATGAATTATAAATTACTATTAAAAAGTGTAAAATGCTTATTGAAACCGGTGTCAACCGACTGCATTTGTTTGCACCTGTTTAAGGTGAATTTTTTTTAAACACTAGTCTAGTCATTTTAAGGCACTTATAGCTTTCTGTTTAACGTGAGCCAAGGCTCTATGTTGAAGACCGTATTTTGGCCTAAAATGGTTTACTTTTATAAATTGTGACTTGGATGCAGAGTTGTCACCGTCTTCTTATAAAATTGGGAATGGAAATGGGGAATGTGCCAAAGAGACAACAACCCTACTATTGAAAAAAACAACAGCAGAAGGTCACCAACAGGTCTTCAATGTAGCGAGAAATTCCCACACCCAGAGGCGTCCTTCAGCTGGCCCCTAAACAAATATATACTAGTTCAGTGATAATGAACGCCATACTAATTTCCAAATTGTACACAAGAAACTAAAATTAAAATAATACAAGACTAACAAAGGCCAGAGGCTCCTGACTTGGGACGGACGCAAAAATGCGGCGGGGTTAAACATGTTTGTGAGATCTCAACCCTCCCCTATACCTCTAGCCAATGTAGAAAAGTAAACGCATAACAATACGCACATTAAAATTCAGTCCAAGAGAAGTCCGAATCTGATGTCAGAAGATGTAACCAAAGAAAATAAACAAAGTGACAATAATACATAAATAACAACAGACTACTAGCAGTAAACTGACATGCAAGCTCCAGACTTCAATTAAACTGACTGAAAGATTATGATTTCATCATATGAACATCAGGCACAATCCTTCCCGTTAGGGGTTTAGTATCAAACCATCATAACATATATGAGAAGAACATAACCCGTGTCATGCCAACAACTGGTTTTTGAATAAATGTGTTTAGTTCCGATGCAAAGACCCTATAAGTGAATCAATATTAACGCCAAAATATGCAATCTTTAATGACCTAACAACAGTATCGTAACTATATCCCTTCTTAATAAGTCTATTCAAAGGTTTTGTTAGTTTTTGAGGTGATTACTGACACCTTTGTGCTTTATAAAGAATATTTCCATCAACAATTGGATGTGAAATACCTGAACGTATAAGAAGTCTGCATGTTGAGCTATATTTACGGATGTGTCCTTATACCGATGATAAAATTTAGGAAATGTTTTAACTAGTTTGTGATATCGAAAACCCTGGTGTAATAATTTTTCAGTAATACATAAATTTCTTTCGTTAAAATCTAAATCATTGTTACATACACGAGCGAATCGTACAAGTTGAGATATATAAACACCGTAAGATGGTGACAAGGGAACGTCACCATCTAAAAATGGATAATTAACGATAGGAAATGAAAAATAATCTCTTTTATCATAAATTTTAGTATTCAGCTTTCCGTTAGTTATATAGATATCAAGATCGAGGAAAGGACAGTGGTCATTGTTAGTATTAGCTTGATTTAAAGTAAGTTCAGCAGGATAAATTTCTTTAATATACATACTGAAGTCGTCATTATTGAGAGCTAAAATATCATCCAAATATCTAAAAGTATTATTAAATTTGTTGATCAGATGTTGTTTCGATGGGTCTTTGCTTATTTTTGTCTTAAATTTTATTATCAGAACAATTTATTATCAGATTTTTAATTGTACCAAGTGTGCTGGTAAGAAGAATATATTTATTATAAACATATTTTTAAATAATAAGATTAAAATCCTTGATGAAAAATAAATGAAAATTTAGCATACATATCATACATATACTTAAAAACAATATTACTAAAGAAACAAGTTATATTGTCTCTTTTTTGTAAGTCTACATATTCCTATAAATATACAATCTAAATTTGAATTATGCATTCATTAATTTCGAGGTATTGTTAACAACATAAAAAAATCGTGTATATATATATACAACTCGTTTAAACATCAACCCAACAATGTTAGATCTGTAAATTTGCTTTCGCAAATTTTTGGTTCTTCCCTGGCCGGGATTCGAACCCATGCTGCTGTGATATCGTGACACCAAATCGCCTGCACTGCAGCCGTCCCGCTAGACCACACGACCACCTGGGCTCTCAAAAAAAGAGCTTTCGGTGGGCATGTGTTACCTTTCCACGTCAGTTTTAATCTAGCGGCGTACTACAGTACATGATATATATATATATATATATATATATATATATATATAAGTCTGAAAATTACACCAAACAGTGTTAGAGTTATATTTTATACTGACAAATTTTTGTCCGTCCCTCAGCGGGATTCGAACTCACACCTTCGATACACTACAGCACCAATCGCTTAGCCTCATGTCCAGCGCTCTAGACCACTCGACCACATCCGCTATATTAAAATATAACTTCAATAGTCGTAGTGTTACCTTGTCACGGAAGGTGAATCTAGAGATAGACATGAGACACGTGTTTTTAAGCGTGTGTAGATGTTATATTATTATTTTCATACACAATGTATTTGTTATTTGTCAGCAATCTAACTCAACAATTTTTATATATCATATAGGATCATGATTCATACATAAAATATAACTCTAACACTGTTTGGTGTAATTTTCAGACTTATATAAATATTTGCATTAACTTGTATCTATATCACTCTTAGATCTAGTGGACATGTATATTGTATGGTTTGTCACTTGTTTAGACTTGTTTGTATATATATATATATATATATATATATATATATATATATATATATATATATATATTACGAGTCTAAATTGAAAACTACGTTCAAACCTATGATTGCGTTGGATAAAAACCGCAATTTTTATTCTTGTGCATGTAAAACAAATTTCGTTGTAGAAGGGTCTAAATACAGCACAAACAACATTTTCCAAAAGACAAAAAAAGTGAAAAAGTATATTTAAACAAAGCGCATTAGACTAACAGGTCAAACAAATGATGTTCTTAATAGTCCGGCGGCTACAAGCATATTTCAGACGAATTGTGCACATCCTGCTACAAGCATGAAATTTGGCATAGACCTTCCTCAACTATTACTTTTTGATTTCAGGTAGGGAGGCATTTGAAAAAAATGTCTCACTTCCGGTAAAATTCAAAATGGCGGACATCATACTTAAATCAGCCCAATATCGAAGACTAGTATGTGAATAAGTATAATTATCATGCTACTATCATTATATTTAGTACAAACCTTTGTTTTTTACTACTTTTGGATATATTATATAGATAAGATGTCTTTAACAACCCTACTTCCGATAAAATCCAACATGGCGGACATTGTACTAAAATAAACTTATTTTTTAGGGAGGGTAATTGAAATGTGATTTTACGTATTGCTACTATCATTACATTGTGCAGGATACTTTCTTTATTGCTTCTCATGGATACAATATATAAGACGTACATCTTTAAAATACTTACTTCCGGTAATATCCAAAAATGGCGGACATAGAAATATCAATTTATTATTTAAATATTCAACTTTTTTCAACATGTAAAGAAAATGTTGGTTTTTTTTACTGGTCATTAAACTTTTGGCTTTAAGTTATCCTCAAAACAACTAATTCTATTCTGTTGTAAATGTGTAAATACAGAGTTGACACTTCCGGTAAAAATTATGGCGTAAATTTCAAAGGGAAGTCTTCAATCCATATCTTCGATGTAGAGTTTTTGATAGATTGATTGAAACAAAATAAAATCACAAAATTACTAAAACAATTTTAAACTTACTACTTTTTGGCCAAAAATACATGTTTGTTCACGGTCACCACCACATGCACACAAGGCAGTGTTTTCCCCATAAACAACGACTGCGACATCCTTTCTTACATCTACAATGTACAAACTTCTGACAAAATGATGAGGCCTCAGAAAGAGTTTTTTAAAAGGAATCCTCTTTGTCCCTTCGCCATCCATTAGCGCCTGGACTTGGTAGCATGAGAGCCAATCCCAAGTTCGTCCCCCTTAACATCCACCTGAGTTTTTTGCACATTTTAAATGCTGGAAAAGACTAGACCAAGTTGAGGGAACAGCCTCAATTAGCCTTCCCCTCTGTGCAAATAGTTATTTTCTTGCTCCGTTAACCATGTAAGCCCCATCTCATAAGTTTGTGCGATCTTACAGTAAAACCCCGGTGATTTTGGCTTATCAATCATCATTCTTTATGTTAAAGTCACATCACAAAGGCAATACACGGACGAATCCAGGGTCAAAACAAATTTCTCAAAATTGGCAAAAGTTTTCTGAGAGATGACGACAATAGGAAAGAACTTTTTAATTTTCATTCGCAGCCGCTTGCTCAATAAAATTTTGAGGAAAAGGTAGTTGTAACAACAAATGCTCAGGATGTTCAGTTTTATCCACCACTTGATGATGTTTCAAGTTTAGCACCATGTTTCTGGATGTGTCTGATGCAGTGAATCACAAACTTAACTGAGTCATTACTTGAACAGTCGATGCTGATGTCATTGCTGTTTCGCTATTCCGTGACATAAGGACAGACGAACTTTGGTTTGCATTTGGAAGAGGGGAAAGCTTTAGATATATATGTATCCACGACCTTTCAAATGCACTAGGCATTGAGAGTTTACACATTTGCTGGAAAAGGAACTGCATTGGTGACATGGATGAAGATGTGACTGTAACATTTAGAATGATGATTGACCAGCCAACATCACCAGATATGGATTTGATAATGCCAATGATAAAACAATACTTGGTTTTGTTGTAAGATCGAAAAAATTATTAGATGGGGTTAACAAAGCCAGTAAACATGTGTTTTTGGAAGAGGAAAGACTTATTGAGGCTATTCCCACGACTCGGTTTAGTCTTTTACAGCATGCAAAGCGTGCAATATACCATGGCGGGTGTGAATGAGTAATAATCTTGGAATTGGTTCCTATGCTAACTAGTCCAGACGCTTATGAATGGCGAAGGAACAAATATGATCCATGGGAACCTTTTGAACAACTCTTTGTGAGGCCTCTTCATCTTATCAAGAGGTTGTACACTGGACGTAAGAAACAATACCACAATCTTTGTAAATGTGGAAATCAATTGTGAATTAACATGTTTTTGCGGCCTAACGAGTATGTTGATTGGGTATTATGTCCTTACCTTAATAAAATACCTTGAAACTGTAGGAGTGGATGATGTCTTGGATGCGTATGGCAGTTGTAGCAACGAATGCTCAGGATATTCTATCTTATCCACCACATGATGTTTTTCAAGCTTAGCACTAAGTTCACATTAAGAGGCAGGTCAGACACTAGCATCATTGTGCATGTGTCTTATGCAGTTAAACACGAGTCATGATTCGAACAGTCGTTACTGATGATGCTGTCATTACTGTTTCGCTATTCCGTGACATAGGGGTAGACGAACTATGGATTGTGTTTGGGAATGCAAAAAACTTTAGATTAATATCTATCAATGGCCTTTCAAATGTACTAGGCAATGAGTGATCACACACACTTATTGTGATCCATGCCTTTACCGGATGTGATGCGGTTCTCTGTTTGCTTGAAAGGAAAAAATGACTGTGTGGGAGACATTGATGGCAATTGAAGATGTGACTTTCACATAACAAATGATGATTTGGTCAGCTTAAATCAGCGAGGTTTTACTGTATGATCGCACAAACTTGTCAGATTGGGCTAACATGGTTAACGAAGCGAGAAAATAACTATTTGAACAAAGGGGAAGGCTAATTGAGGCTGTTCTCTCAACTTGGTCTAGTCTTTTCCAGCATGTAAACCTGCAATAAACTCAGGCGGGTGTTTAGGGGGACGAGCTTGGGATTAGCTCTTGTGCTTCCCAGTCAAGGAGCTAATGGATGGCGAAGGGACAAAGAGAATCCCTTTTCAAAAAAACTCTTTCTGAGGCCTCATCATTTTGTTAGAAGTTTGTACATTGTGGATGTAAGAATGAATAATGCGGGCGTTGTTTATGGGGAAAATCGGGTCCCCCGTGCACTGTCTTGTGTGCATGTGATGGTGACCGTGAATAAAAATGTATTTTTGGCCAAATAGTAGTACTTTTAAAAATGTTTAAGTAATTTTAGTGATTTTATTTTGTTTCAATCAATCTATCAAAAACTCTACATCGAAGATATGGATTGAGGACTAAGCTTACTTTTGAAATTTACGCCATAATTTTTACCGGAAGTGTCAATTTTGTATTTAAACATTTACAACAGAATAGAATTAGTGCTTTTGAGGATAATTTAAAGCCAAAAGTTGATTGACCAGCACAAAAAACAACATGTTGAAAAAAGTTGAATATTTAAATAATAATGTCCGCCATTTTTGGATATCACCGGAAATAAGTGTTTTAAAGATATACGTCTTATACATTGTATCCACGAAAGCACTACAGAAAGGTTCCTGCACAATGTACTGATGGTAGTAATACGTTAATATTCACTTCAATTACCCTTCATAAAAAAAAGCTTATTTTAGTACAATATCCGCCATGTTGGATTTTACCGGAAGTAAGGTTGTTAAAGACATTTAATCTATATAATATATCCAAAAGTAGTAAAAAACAAAGGTTTGTACTAAATATAATGATAGTAGCATAATAATAATACCTATTCACATACTAGCCTTCGATATTGGGCAGATTTAAGTATTGTGTCCGCCATTTTGAATTTTACCGGAAGTGAGACATTTTTTTCAAATGCCTCCCTATCTGAAATCAAAAAGTAATAGTTGAGGAAGGTCTATGCCAAATTTCTAGTAGCAGGATGTGCACAATTTTTCACAAAGCCGCCGTACTATAAACCCTGCTGACTGCCATTGGCGATTGCCAAATAAAACTAATCACGAGATGTAACAAAATGGATCTTAATATAAACTTAATACTAAACAGAAAACGATAAACTTGTGACCAAGATTTCATGCCACAAACACAAGGTGTCAATATTTGTTTTATACACCAGACCTAGATTTCGACAATACATGTCTCTTCAGTGATGTTAGGGATCGAAACGGTATTTGGAAGGCCATATAATTTACCCTCAAGTTCATATAGACTCTTGAATTTTAAGAGTCAATATAGGATGAACGGATCATATAAACCGGAGAGGAAATATGATACAAGCCCAAACGAAAAAATATAAACGAGTCTAAATTAAAAACTACGTTCAAACCTATGATTGCATTGGATAAAAACCGCAATTTTTATACTTGTGCATGTAAAAAACATTTCGTTGTAGAAGGGTCTAAATACAGCACAAACAACATTTTCCAAAAGACAAAAAAAGTGAAAAAGTATATTTAAACAAAGCGCATTTGACTAACAGGTCGAACAACTGATATTCTTAAACCCTGCTGACTGCCATTGGCGATTGCCAAATAAAATTGATCACGAGATGTAACAATATGGATCTTAATATAAATTTAATACTAAACAGAAAACGATAAACTTCTGACCAAGATGTCATGCCACAAACACAAGGTGTCAATATTTTTGTTGTACACCAGATCTAGATTTAGACAATACATGTCTCTTCAGTGATGTTAGGGATCGAAACGGTATTTGGAAGGCCATATAATTTACCCTCAATTTCATATAGACTCTTGAATTTTAAGAGTCAATATAGGATATATATATTGTTTTTATATGATAAATATACGTATGTTCTTTTCGATCCTTTTCGGTTCTTTTTTGTCCTTTTCTGTTATTTTCGGTTCTTTTTTTTTTAATCGTCGCTCTTTTCTGTAAATCGTTGGACCGGTTATCTGGGACTTACAGTAAGATTATGTCCTTTTTCATTTCATTATCAAAAACCAAGAACAATCTCCATTGCACAAGTTTAAGTGACCGTAATCGACGTTGTTTACATTTGCACTATTTAAGGTAATGCCTGCAGTCATAAGATTTTTACTGATTCTTTATCATGTTCATGTAACGATATCAAAGTGATAACAAGGTAGATATGAGCATGGCTATAATGATATAAACCCAATGATATACCCCCCTCCCCACTTTCCGCTACAAAAAAACTTAAATAGGTCAATATACAGTCTTTCATAAAATAAAGTGTCTATGCAATATAATAACTTTACAGACAATAGAAAAGATCTGCTATCAAAACAATATTCTCCAAATAATGAACAACGCCTTATTCGAAAAGATATATGTATCCCACTATATCATTCATATTAAACATAATGAAGCATAGTTTCTTTTCGAGTAAGGTAAATATTAATAAGCCTTTTGGTAGTTATTGCAATTTTATATCAAATTTAACTTGTTAGAAACCATTATACAACTTGGGTATTTTCTCAATTTTACCATTACTACCATATTATGATTATATTTGAGAATGAAAATGAGGAATGTGTCAGGGAGACAACAACTCGATCTAAGATCAGACACCAAAAGAAAGCCACCAATGAGTATTAAACGCAGTAAAGACATCCCAAAGCCTGAGACGGACTTCAGGTGGCCCCTAAACAAAAATTTGTACTAATTCTATACATCATGAAAAATGTATGGGTCGACAATGCTCTTCAACTTTGTACTTTATACTGTTTGATCTGACCGTCACTGGTGAGTCTTATGTAGCCGAAACGCGCATGTTGTGTCTTAAATTATAAGCCTGTATATATTTTAAAAAGATGTATGAATGCCAATGAGACAACTGTCCACAACAGACCAAAATGACACAGATATTAACAACTTTAGGTCACCGTACGGCCTGGTACCTTTGACAACTATTTACACCACTGGGTCGATGCCACTTCTTGTGAACCGTTCGTCCCCGATGGTATCTCCAACCCGAAGTCAGCACTTCGGTGTTGACATTAATATCAATTATATGGTATTTTTTATAAATGCATGTTTACAAAAGTATGAAATTTTCTTAATCAATCGTTAGGATTTTCATAACCCAGGTATAGATTACCTTAACCTTATTTGGCACACCTTTTTCGAATTTTGGGTCCTCAATGCTCTTCAACTTTGTACTCGTTTGGCTTTATAACTATTTTAATCTGAGCGTCACTAATAAGTATTAAATAGACGAAACGCGCATCTGGCGTATTAAATTGTAAGCCTGGTACTATGGAACATCACAGCTGTCTTATGTGGAACTCTGATATTACTTTATTTTTTTTTATTATTACTTAATGATATTTTGTCTTTACTTAATATGGTTTTGACATTACGTAATGATGTTTTAATATAACTCAATATGAAATAATCATTACTTAATGATATTTCGATATTACATGATATGGTTTCGTCTTGACTTGATATAGTTATGTCATTACTCAATATGGTTTTGTCATTACTCGATGTGGTTTCACCATTATCAAATATGTAATTAAGTAATAATAAAACAACATAAAGTAATTACAGAGTTCCACATAATACAGCTGTGGCGTTCCATAGTATTAATATACTCAAAACAGTGACTTTTTTAAATACATACATTAAATTTTCATAATCGGTAAATGTGAAATATATCTTATAGTAAGAAAAATTAACCTTATGATCCTTGGATCAAAGGAACCTCATTGTTCGTTTTCCTTTGAGATTGTTTTTTTTTTTTTTTTTTTAGTTATCCTTTCTTGGTTCTTCAATGGAACTTTTATACCTGACATAGAAGCCATTTCGACACATGTATATGTCCAATATGTTGTCAAAGACTGTGTTACACAAATTTAATGGATTAATGAGAAAACTACTACATATAAACGCAATGCAATAATACAATTACATGTCAATTGTCCTACATGAAATCACATCCATTTTAACAATGTTTTAAGTTTAATTTATAAATATTCTAAAAGAACCTGACAATGTGTAAATAAACTATTTTATTTGTAAATTAAGAATATAATCTCAATGACCTTTCCGACAAGATACGTGTTGTTCATCAAAGTAACACTTAACAATGTCAATTAATTATTATAACATATATATAAGTACAATGTCCTGTTGGATAAGACGCAATTATTTTAATTATTAAATTATCCAATATCGAAAAGTGTACATAAATAGTTCTACTTATATCAATTAATAGTCCATGAGAACTGCGTTTTATTTATATGATTTGGTAATAACAGGCAAAAGACTCACACATTTTTAAGAAAGTAAAATGATGTGTATTAATGTAAACAAAAATAAACGTACCTCCATGGTAGGCACGTCATTTGTTCGATAAAGAATCAAATATAAGTACTCTCCCTGTGGGATACCTAAAATCCTGTAATTAAGTAGGTGTTTCAATGACATGCTAATTGTAGCAGTTTTGCATTGTAGAAGGATATATGATATAATTACTTTACAAAAGGCACACAAATAGCTTTTTGTTATCATATAAATGGCGATATTTTCATAAAGTTAAGTACAGTATTTTCCATGAGAAAAAAAAACATGTATGCTGTGGCAAACTTTAATTTGCAATTCACACATTTAATCTTTAAAATAAAAGTCTTGATATTTTGTTGTATTGTCATATAACAACAGTTCAGTTATTCTCAAAGTTTCTATATCTGTATGTTTGGATCCGCATAGGCGTATCATTTCAACAACTGCTAACACCTGCAGTTAACAACGATACCGACAGAAGAGCGTAAATTGTAAGGGTTCGTCTCAAAAAAGTATTTATCGCATATGAATACTGACTTTGTTTCAATAGACAACTTTCGAGTTCGATGCATTTCCGTCAAAAACTTTGGTTTTAGTGAACATCACTCGTGCGTTTAATGTTGAGCGAGTGGTTGAAAAACTATAAAGCTATATTGCACGAATAATTCGGCAAGTTAAGTTCTCATATTTGACAATCTGCACCGCTGTCATTAGGGAATTGTGATTAAGTACCTACTGAACAAACTTTATTTCTAGTCAATCCTGCACAACGACGATCACTAAGACGCTTGATGAACGTGTATAGTGCAGGGATACAGGCGAGCCCCTCTATCTGGTAAATGACGTCACAAAGGCACGTATAATTGACGAGTTTTTCCGATGACGGATGAACTCGAAAGTGGTCTATTGTATGGTATTTTTTTGTTTATCTCAATGCAATTTTTCTTGTATGGGTGAGTATTTTAAATCATTTTTTAAAATTAACTTTGATACATAAATATAGATCAAAAATAATTCTGAAGTTTGTTTTTTAATTTAGAGTATCGTGCTCCAAGAATTTCATATTAAATGTTAATGGTTTAAACATTCCCAAAAAGAATGCGTGAAAAACTCCCTCGTAAATGTGTGTATAATTATTGTTAACATGAACAACTACTATAAAGTAATGATGCATTGTACTATAAACTATTTTTCTTTTCATTAACATTATGTAAGATGCATTTAATTCAGAAAATTTTTAATCGGATTGGAATAAGTCATTCGGTGATATCGTGGGAATGAAATACATGATTCCCTTACGTTCCTTCGTACCTTATGTTAAAATGAAAGGAAGCTCTATAATTAGATAAAAATAATTATTGGAAAGGTCTAATGGAATATCATATTAAAATGCTACTCACGAATTATCAAACACTCGAACACTGTTCCCCTCTAACTTACAGGAACTAAAATCATCGTGTGAAGTGACGTAAGGCTTTAAATAGAATATAAGCTATATTGCATTATTTTAATGAATTAACGTTGATGTATCCATGGGGATGAAGTGTTTCATTTTAGGTAAATGTTTTAAATTCAAGTTAATTTTATATTGAACAGAAATGGTTAGATCCAGAGATGGTGAACGTGTAGCACGTTATTTGACCTCCAAGATACAAAAAAAATTCGATGATACAATGGTTTTGGTGTTGAAAATGTAAAAGGTCTTTTAGAATTATGCACAAGCATATTAGTCCTTCCGAGTTGTTACACTTGAACAGAACAATTATACATAAGCCGTGCAAGTAAACAGTTACACAAAACCACGTTATTATACAGCTTTTATTAAGAGCGCTGCGTGCTGTATTCCCTCATACAAATCATGTTAAATCATATTTGACAATGCGACTCGTCTCAATATACCTTTTTCTTATATCTGCTTACGTTATCTTTGTTATTTAATGTGTGTTATTGTGTACTGGGGAATGTATAGTATCAATATATGTTCTAGATACTTTTGCTGATTTTCGCAAGAGCGTTCCTTGAAACAATACCAGTTCTATATCTGTTTCGTTTCGAATTTATTACAACGGGAACTATCAAGCTGTTCATCGCACAGAAACGAAAACAGCTGTTGGCATACTTAACCGTGTTTTTGATTGATATGTCATTGGGAATATAATCCTTGTTCTTATGCAACATCGCTTATAAGGTTCATTTTATTTGGATAACGTCGCCAATTTTCATGGCATGATGCTATGAAAATGTAAGCGCAAGCGCATACGACGTATGGCAGATTTCGAATGCATGATTTGTAGTTGTTTTCTGTCAGTTTCATTAGAATGAAAATACCAATATTGTATTTTAAGCTTCGACAGCATCAAATGGGGAATTGATGGTTGCAAATACCCGTTTACTGTCTCCTCGGATGCATCGCCGGTAAACTTAATTTGCGACAATCAAATCACCGATTGTTGCTGTCGGAGCTAATAAATACAAAACAGTTAAGAACAATAAGTAAATAATGACAACATATGACGGAGTTGTTAGCATCGAAAATCCAATAGTAACTAGAACACACCCGCGAAATCGCGGGGAAATAGAGCGTATGTTAACTGTAAAAAAATATAACTGGAGAATTCCAAGAGAGGTATCAAAAGTCAAAGGTACTAGGTGACTGGGCACTTTTTTTTTTGCCCTCACCCTTTTTTCCAAATACCGATTTTTATTCTTTCTGTTTTTCTGTATACTATGAACATACATATATTATTTATATATACTATAATTACTATATAAAACTGTCACTGATATATTAGAAGTCACCCCAGTAAACTATTGGAATTTATAGTAAATTATAGAAAAATTAAAGTACATGTATATATGTATGTAGTATACAGAAATATTTCAGTGACCGCCGTGGATAGAAAAGTATTGGAATTGATAATATATATGTAGGGCTCTAAAGTGCGATGGGGATGCTAAAGTACGATGGTCACGCTAAAGTGCGATGGTCTACGCTAAAGTCCGATGCCTCCATACGCTAAAGTGCGATGGTCCGCAAAAGTATAGACGTACAAAACGTAGTTGGATTATGACGTTAACAGTCGTTTATACAAACCAAAAATGAACATACCGGAATATGAAATAAATAATGGATTCGAACAGATGCAAATTTATGTTTACGTTTACATTAAAATATTGATTGTATTGAAGAGTATAAACATCGGTAAAATAAAGGTTCACGTTTTCAAGCGTAAATCAGAAATTGTCCATTAAAACCAAACTCAATACAGCGTTTTCGTTCGGGTCATACTTCCCTTTCTCTACAAAGAAGTAAAGAAGCGTAGCCAGATGTCAACACTATTTTTGAGTTCGCATTAAAACATCAGCGTGTACATTTTGGTTAAATATAACATGTATTAATACTCGCTACGAAAAAGGGGGAAAATAAATTTTATTTATTCCGTCCAGTGGCAAATAGTTCATGCATGTTCAGGACAAGGGGCGTATTGGATGTAGCTTGTCGTTTACACAGCCTATTAATGTAAACACATCCCCTTGTCAGTTGCAAATACAAAATTCGTCTTCTTAATTTAGAAACAGTCACATAAGACTACCAGTAAAGTAAAAGCCTATCACATTATATGTTATATCATAGCAGACTAGATTTTGCAAAAAGACTTGTTTTTAACATTAGTTCCCTTGAACCTTTCTCTTTTGTTCCATCGCACTTTAGCGTGCTATACCGTCGCACTTTAGCAAACAAACAACCATCGTACTTTAGCGTGAGACACCATCGTACTTTAGCGTAGACAATCGCACTTTAGCGTTACCATCGCACTTTAGAGTACCATCGCACTTTAGAGTCCTACATATATAAATAGCAAATACACTTTATTTATAGTATATATATGATCATAGTATACAGAAAAACGCAAAAAAATAATTGTTCTGTCCCAAGTACTTATGCAAATTATGTTTAATTTCAAAACAGGTCAAAAGGGCAGCGAAAGTCTTTAATTGTTCTCAAAAAGTCATTCCGATGACGGAAAAAATATATTGACGCCTTTATTTTCGTTTTCCTCCCAAAATAACCCAAATTGAAATACTTTAAGCAAGTGTGATAAATGCTAGAACACACCCGCTAAATCGCGGGCATCCAGAGCGTACGTGATTGAAAGTATGTAAAGTGTTGTAGGATGAATTTTTGTAAAAAAAATAATGACTGAGTGGAAAATTTCAAGAAATGTAATAAAAGTTATAGGTACTTGGGGATAGGACAATTATTTTTCAACCCCTTCTCCTTTTTCCCAAAATTTCCAATGAACATACGTTTAGTATGTTATGACCATACATTATTATAGATAAAGTGTGTTGGCTTTTTACTATTAGTTCTCAGTTAACTAATCAATCCACGGCGGCCATTGATATATTATATAGACCCTCTCTATTTACGAAATTTAGTGACCGCCGTGGATAGTAAACTTGAAAATGATAGCAGATAGCAAATGCATGTTATTCATAGTCTTTTGTATATACAACGTACATAAAAAAAAAACCAAACCGGATGTCTAGTCTGACTTAAAATTTTGTCCAATGACGGAAAAATATCCGGACGCAGTTTTTTTCGTTTTTCTCCCAAAATAACACAAACTGAATAATCATAAGAAAGGATGACAAATGAGACAATACATGGTACCTATAGGATACAAAAGCGTGATGGTTAATTTATTGTGGAAGGAAGAGAAGCGACACACAAAATGAGGTCTTCTTGTTTAATAGTATAGATACATGTTTGAATAAATATTTGAATAAATATTTGAACATGTTGAATAATATTTTTTTAACAGAGCTCACCGACTACATGTATAACTTAAGATTTAAATTATTTTAATTGTTGAATGCCGTATGGTTGTTTATATTTGCTTACATCCACTTCATTTGAACTTTGTCGGATAGTTGATTATAATTAGCAATTTTAGATCATCTCTTTCTTTTTATAAAGGTATACATTTGCCCATCTCTGAAAACTATTTCCGTATATCAATTACTACACACTTTACATATACTAACACCAATGTGGACGATCGGTAGGCTGTAATCGTAAAACATCGGGTAATTCAGATTCTTTAGTCGTTGAAATATTAATGTGTCAGATAACTTGTAAAAAGAGTGTGGTGTTATATGGACAGGTATTTTAGTTGTATACTTTCCTGTTGAGGAATGTAGTTCAAAACTGTAAGCGCACTTTGTAACATTACGACCTAGAATGATAATAAACGATAATTTGTTTTTATAGTTCCTGTAGTCATTCAATGATCAAATGCGGATCTCTTAATGCCTACATCAAATAAGTCTTACCATATGTGGAGGTCTGTGGGTACACTTTACCAAAGAAACTCATTAAAACATATTAATCGTGAAAACAACATGGCAAATTGCAACTAGTGACAACCATTAGATAATAAGCACCTGGATTGATACACGGCACGCATAACTTAATTAGAGCAGTGCTAAATGCGTTTGTGATTGCACGACCCTACTCCTGACCTAAGACAACGCTGTTACAACACCAGAAAAGACAAACTTTAAAATTAGTAGGGTGAGCACTGACTTACCGGATCTGTACAAAAACAAAAAAACAAATAGACATAAACAGACAATCTTAGCGTATTATACTTTTTACACTGAATGCAAATACATAAAGGCAACAGTAATATACTGCTGTGCATATGTTCTTAAAAACTAATGTAACGTTCAATTTCAACTTATAATCACCAACATGTTTACAGTTGTCCTGACATAGATATAGATTAGAACACTTCTAATTAGGGATGGCAACGAGTACTCGAGTACTCGGGTACTCGATCGGAAGGGCGAGTACTCGAGTACAGTTTTAGTACTCGGACACTCGTTTGCCTGTTATACATCTTGAGATATTTCTCTTCACATTTTCACTCACTTTAGTTCCGTTGAAATATCCCCTTTAAATACTAAATAAAATCAGTTAACAACAAAAGTATGTTTATCCTGATGCTACTAAGTTATAGTAGTACCAGCAACGTCCTTTCGTCCGAGGTAATGTTTTCATTTGCACTACTTGTAACAAAAAATAGAAAGTCAAACAGTCTTTCGTCTGAAATTGTTGACAATCATATTTCTAAACAAGAATAAAATCAAAGTGATCTGCGGTGAACCCCACGCAACTGATTAGAGAAATTTTTAACGGTGTTCGGATACGGATCAACACCTTCATGGATTAATAATTAACTCATCACAAGCCGTAAAAACCTTTGTTTGTTAATCAGACTTCTTGTAAACGTGATTGGTATGATATATGTACATTTGAATTAATTTAATTACTCTGTATTTGAAACTTAACTACTATTGTTTATTTTTTACAATTTAAAGATAGGAAAAGGTACGAGAGCGACATTCAAACCCAAAAGTCGAAAATAAATGGACAACGTCATGGCTAAAAAAAAATATGAAAAATGAGATAGTGCAAAAAAATAAAACACAGAAAAAGATAAGACTGAGCAACACGAAAAAGCACATGTAATTTGGAGTCCAATATTGTTTTTGTCAAATTAATGGACAAGTCGTATTATGAAAAATACCAACTCATCAGGAACAGATGATACATAAATTGTCTACTTTGTCGGACTTTATGTGCAAATATTTTTGAGTTTATTTGAATTAGGTTCAGAAACACATACACAAACAATAATTGCTATTTTGATGGGTTATTTATAGAACAGCGATCGGTAATTCATTGTTAAATTGACACAACAAACAGAGGATAAAGCTGTGTTTTGGTACGTTTGTCTTTCGTTAATATGTTTATGAAAGGTACTGACAAAAACACTGCATCCCGCCTACAATCTAAACTTTTCAATAGACGTAAAAGATTCATCCGAGTACTTGCGAGTACTCGAGTATCATGACCGAGTATCCGAGTATTTAATTTCAGATCTTTTGACATCCCTACTTCTAATAGATTAAGTGCAATATTACAATGAGTTTCCAGACATAACCATTGCTCTTTGCAATGCCAAAATATTATTAAGTATCAACAACATGTAGAACCATGCTGTTTTGTTACCGGGACCATAGAACTTGTTTAATTATGTATAACATACTACTAGTATTATTTAAAAAAAAAAAATCTGTACCAGTAAATACAACTTTCAAAAATCGTAGTATGCTGAACGAGCTATTTATAAACACCATTCGGAAATTATTACGGAAGCATTTATATTTTTACCTGTACTTTCTATTTGTATGCCAACAGAGAGTTTATCTAAAGGATCGAAGCTGATCAATGGAAGCGTTGATTCTACGGTTACATTCTGTTTTATTGTATGTCTTATTCTCTGGGGTGATACCTGCATAAGAATATGACAAATGTACTACCGTATAAATAAAGGCAACAGTAGTATACCGTCAGTGGCGGATCCAGGGGGGGGGGGGGTTCCGGGGATGCGCACCCCCCCTTTATTTTTGCCGATCAATGCATTTGTATCGGGACATATGTTTTGCACCCCTTTGCACCCCCGTTTGCCCTGGGTTAGCACCCCCCCCTTTCGAAAATCCTGCATCAGCCCCTGTACCGTTGTTCAAACTCATAAATCCATGGACAAAAAACAAAATCGGGGAAACAAACTAAAACTGAGGGAAACGCATTAAATGTAAGAGGAGAACAACGACACAACACTACAATGTAACACACACAGAAACGGACCAAGCATCAGACAAAATCCCACGAGAAAAAACAAATATAACATCAAAACCAAATACATGAATGTAATACTAATTGAAAATATAATGTTTTAAATACAATGTAGTTTGAAAAACCAGTAAATAAAAATGCAGTCAACCTAGCCTGACAAAACGTTGGAATTTTCCATCGATTAATACTTACATTCACCCTATTGTCATCGACTTGGAAAAATTCAAATAACAACATGTACAGTTAAATTTGCCAAATATTTTGACTAACATCTAAAAATTGACAATAATGGTCAGTTGAAAACAAATTTTCGACAAAAGAGATGATTTCAACTTCCCAATTGTGAACTTTCCATTTCTATGTAGCAGAATTTCAGCAGCGCCTGTATACGGATTATATGTATCCCCATTGAAACAATATTCCTATCATGATCTACTTTATATAGGGTTGCTGCTTACAAACTATTTAACCAACACTTCCAAATTGTGAAATTGAAATCATTCCTTCCTGAATTTTACGCATGCCGTCACAAGTTGGTTGACTGTTATAGAATATCCGTTTCACAAATGATATCGGATATGTTCCTTATGTCGTAACTACAATCCCTTTCCCTTTTCACGAATGTAACCTATTTAATTATACTACTCACTGGGTATGTTATAACATGAGCAACACGACGGGTGTCACATGTGTAGCAGGATATGCTTACCCTTCCGGAGCACCTTGCATCACTCCAGATTTTGGGTGGGGTTCAAGTGGATTAGTCTCTAGATTTCTATGTTGTGTCTTGTGTACTAAGATTTGTCAGATTGTCTTTCTCTTTTTAGACATGGCGTTGTCAGTTTATTTTCGATCTATGCATTTGAGTGTCCCTCTGGTATATTGCATCTCTTTTTCATAAATTTAATATTTTAAAACACGATTCTTTAAAATTTGTTTCCGATATATATCCCTTGGAAGGATCTGCCTTTTTAATATCAAGTAAGATGCGTTTGAGCCTTTGTTACATCCAAATTTCGGTAGCTAGTTCCCTTGAAAAACATGAACTTATTACTAATAGTTTATATAAACTGTTTACACGTTGAATTTTCTTTTAATTTTAATTCTTGTCACTAAGAAATCTAAATATGTTCAGGTATACACACTACATAGTTTGTTCGTGTCAAAAGTATGATATTGCAATTGATTTGGTTTATTGTGTTATCGTTTTGGCGCAAAAATAAATAAGGAAGAAATTATGTTATGTATATACGTACCTTCATTCCTACCCAGTAACCATTGCTGTTGACATGTTCAACTTTTGAATTGTTGCTACAGGTCACTTCAACTTTACATCGTAGCTAAAATATAATGAATATCACCTGAGCAGGTAATTGTAGTTCTAAACAACGTGTATCGTGCTAAGCATATCAAATTCGTATTTCAACGTATTGGAAAACAAAAAGTAGATCAGAAAACACCACACACGGTACATCTCAATTATATTGTACTGCTAACTAAATATAGAACCTCTCTGTTTAGTAGTTTTTGAGAAATATATGTAGAAAGTAAAAACACAAAAATACTGAACTCCGAGGAAAATTCAAAAAGGAAAATCCAAAATCAAAAGGCAAAATCAAAAGTCCAAACACATCAAACGAATGGATAACAACTGTCATATTCCTGACTTGGTACAGGCATTCTCTAATGTAGAAAATGGTTGTTTCCTTAATTCGTCATATATAAATTTCAAATTATCTCTAATCAGGGAAAAGATATCCGACAACTAACTCGTTACAACTAATCACTGCCAAACTGCTTAAAAATTACAAAGTCAAAATATGTTCAGTAATGTCTGCGAAAGTGTAATGCAAAAATAGGACGAAAGGCAAAATGACATAGAAGGTGCCTGCAATATTTAGATTGAAGTATTATAACGAAAAAAAGGTATAGTTATAATTTGTTTTTTAAATTAAGAAATATAAAGATAAAGGGTAATCAGAAGCTAAAAATCGAAGAACAAACAAAGACTCGGTTAAAAAGACAACACTAGAATAGAACAACGTGCCTCTACATTTTGTGTGTAAAACGTTCATTGTATACGTTTTTTTTATTTGTGGTCTTTCAACGATTAAATAATCACCCAATCAGCATAAAAATTGTTCCATATTGTGTTAGTGTGGTATAAAATTGAGAAAGGAAATGGGGAATGTGTCAAAGAGACAACAACTCGACCATAAGGCAGACAACAGTTGAAGGCCACCAATGGGTCTTCAATGTAGCGAAAAACTTCCGCACTCGTAGGTGTCCTTCAGCTGACCCCTTAAAAAATATGTGTACTAGTACAATGATAATGGACATCATATTAAACTCAGAATTATACACAACTAAATTAAAAATCATACAAGACTAACAAAGGCCAGAGGCTCCTGACTTGGGACAGGCGCAAAACTGCGGCGGGGTTACACATGTTTATGAGATCTCAACCTTCCCCCTATACCTCTAGCCAATGTAGAAAAGTAAACGCATAACAATACGCACGTTAAAATTCAGTTCAAGAGAAGTCCGAATCCGATGTCAGAAGATGTAACGAAAGAAAATAAATAAAATGACAATAATACATAAATAACAATAGATTATGGTCATTTTTTAACTCTTGTCTTTCATTTGGGCTTATATACTAATAGTATACAGAAGGATTATATGCCTTTTGAACTCTCTTTTTTTAAGGTAGTACCCAAAACCTTGACTAATATTAATTTGGTTCGTTTAGTTTTCATAAAATTTTGACATTTTTTTCTTTGACCCTTTGACAAAAATATAAAAAAAAATAAAAAATTTAAACCAACCACTTAATCAGAAAATTTTCGTTGGTTATAATGCATTTTGACAACCTATAATTTTGATCAACGTTTAGCTGATTTTTACAGAGTTATCTCCTTGTAGTGTTAGGTAACACCTTAAATATTTTTTTAAAGTGCTTTAGGTTATAACACAATGTTAATCGCTATACCGCTGTACCCACATCTTTGACAATTTTGTCTGTTATGGTTGTTTGTTTTGCTTAATTTTTTTAGCGATATATTGCGACTGGTATAAGCTAGCTATAACATGTATAAATATAGATTTAATCTTCAAATTTCTATTCTTTACGTTTTGAATTTTCCTTGGAGTTCGGCACTTCTTCTATTTAACTTTTTCTCGTATGTTTTTTTTTTTTGCAAGCATCCATATTTAACATTATGGCAATACATATTTTTAGCTATCTGGCAACAGATACGGTTCATGTAAAGACAATCTCTAATGCCTATGATTAGAGCAAAAATCGAACTGAAGTATATTTGGTGAGTATTTTATATAATAAAACAGCAAATAAACCGAATGAACAAGTCAGAGAATAATGAAGGACAAAAACTAAAATAACACCAGGCAAATATGAATTGATATGTCGGGTATTACAATAATCAAAAGAATATTGCGGGAAAAAAACGAGGGACATTGCTCAACGGTTTATTAAAAATGGTCAGAACCATTGCAAATGAATACTGAATTAAAGATATAATATGTACAAACCATTTTGTTGAGATTTCCTTGAAGATTAATTGTATCGAATATTGCAACACGTTCATGTGAACTCAAGGCGCTAACTAATGCAATACCATTCTTGCTCTTCAATGGAAAACCATCAATTGTCCAAGTCACACTGTACTGAACATCTGTCCTTAATGTGGAAGTAAGGATCGAACAATTAAATTTTACTTTTCCGTCACTGCCAACATATGGTACCCCAAGACGTGCATTCAATTTTACATTACAAGCTGAAAAGTAAATTGTTTGTGCGCAATTCAAAAACAAACAGTATGTGATACGAAAATGGAGAGGGGGGTTCGTACAAAAATTAAAGAGTTACACAATTTGTTTTTGTCTGAATTGACGTTAAAAATTAATAAATAAAAGTATTTGGTAAAATAACTTTTTCTACTGTATCGGAATAAAACCTCGCACAGTTGGAAAAACGATGACAAAAATACAGAAATATAAAATGGAAAAGCCCATGAAAACGGATAAAATCGAACGTTATCAACCAATGGAACGAAAAAAAAACGACTAGCATATTCCGAACTTGGTACAAGAATTTTCTGAAGGAAATGTTCGGTTAAACCTGTTTTAAAGCTATTTTATACTGCAATCAGCTGTTTTACTATACAGATAAAGCTATACGTATAAACGTTAGCTTTATACGTCAATGACCCCAACTAACCTATAAGCCCCGCCTACTTACCGGAACTACTGTATTTCATCAACAACGTCACGTCACAACCATGACAACGCGTAGTAACAAAGGTCAAACTTTAATGAATTTAACTTTTTATGTCTTCAAATTGGTAATTTTTAAACCATGTTTATTAAATGTTATTAATTAAGTTCATTTTCCCTTTCTAATTCCTTAAAATGTCAATGTTTTACCGCCTGGACTACGTTCATAGGGAAATACCCCAAAATGGTACCCCAAGAGGGAAACTCCAAACACATTTTTTTAAAACTGTTTGTTACATTTTTTTTTTATTTTTTTCATTTTTTTATCGATTTCAGTATAAAAACAATATACGTATAGTGTCCAATTAACCTTTATTATGTATGACGGTTGTTTAATATGATATCCCTATTTTGACCTTATACATCCGTTGTCTTTTAGTTATGTGTTTTGTGTACTGTTGTTCGTCTGTTTACCATTTTTTTTAAACATGGCGTTGTCAGATTTTTCAGCATGTGAATTTGAATAATCCTTCGTAATTATTCGCATCTCCTACGCACTCGGCATCACGGAGATAGAGCAAAACTGATCGATTCGAATAAAAATAATGTGTCCGGGTCATTCGTCTCAACTCGGCCGATTCCGTAGCGGATTCTACCGAGGATTGCCGAATGATGTCCGTTTAAGTTTTTATGTCTTCATGTACAATGTTACATTGGGAAATAGTACGTGAAAGGCCGTCTCACAGCGTCAGTCTTGTACATAGCAGGGAGATAATTTTCATATCACTTTTACATATAACACGTTCATCCCTTAAATATGCATATTTATAGCTGACTATACCGGATGGGCTTTGCTCATTGTTGAAGGTCGTACGGTGACCTATAGTTGTTAATGTCTGTTTCATTTTGGTTTTTTGTGGATAGTTGTCTCATTGGCAATCATACCACATCTTCTTTTATATATATATATCAGTTTACGGCTGGACGTATAGCGTCCGCCTACCATAATCATCATCATCATAATCATCATAGTCTTATATTGACAATATTCGGGTTAGAAACTCTACCAGACATAATAGGTTCGAAAAACTAAGAATTGTCTTATCCCAGGCATAGATTATTATTGTCGTATTTAGCACAACCCTTTAGAATTTTGGATCTTCAGTGCTTTTCAACTTTGTACCTGTTTGGCTTTATAACTATTTTGATATCAGCGTCACGGATGAGTCTTATATAGACGCAACACGCGTCTGGCGTACTAAGTTATAATCCTGGTACCTTTGATAACCACTTATGTGGAAAATAATTGGATCTACAAGCCAAAACTATGTAAACATACATTACTGACAATCAACATAGTTGACTCAAAAATTCAAACAAATCAAAAAATAAATGCAATATAGACCCTTACAAAAAAGTTATTGAAGTTATAGTAAATTTGACAAAACAAGTGTATAAAGTTTGTAAAATATTGATAAAGACGCAAATAAAATTATGCGTGGTCGATAACACATACCGTATAGAGAAAACATATCCTTGATAGAATACAATTTATAGTGTAAAATAAGATATTGTGAGATGGACGAAATTGACCTTTAGCGATCGTATTGAATTTTGATGTTCAAAAAATAGGCACATAAAACATATTTATTTACTGGCCACTTTAGTTTGGGATTGATTGTAATTACAAAATTCTAATGCGACTGAAAAATGTTTTTTTTTTTGTTAAGATAAACAATACTGTTACTTGACGTAGCCGTGCGTAAAATGTATTTCAGCGTTTCTCTTCGAAAACCGATTTCCTTAATGGAATACAACGTCATTTGTGATCATTTAAGTTACTTCACATATTCATGCACGTTATGATTTAATCAAAAGCATATTAACCAGTTTGAAAGTAAACTAATTATAACTTAATCCAATCAGATTGCTTAAGAATTAATAACAAAAAGAGGGCCACATCATGACAAGTAATTGAGGGGTAAACTGGGTAGGGTGAACATTGACATATATTTAAAGTTTATTTTAGCTGAGACTACTATAGCTGAGACTACTATGGTGTTATAGTAGTCTCAGATTTTAGCAATAACGAAGAAAAATTATTGACTTTATACAGTGAATTCACCTTTTTAAGACGCTTATTGTTTCACAAATAAAGCATGAATACAAAGTAAAAACATTTCTTAAAAGATTACAAAAATATCATTCTAATTGGTATAGTGGCATTGCCATAAAGTGAGTGGAAATGCATAGAAGCATAGCAAACATCGAATTCCCTCGCAAAATTGACAATTGCTATCAATTTGGTTTTTTTTAAATAAACTTGTCTACCCTTTCCAAAAGTCCCATATTCTATTGGTTGTCTTATAGGTGTAATACCACCAATTCATAGTACCTTACATCCAGTTGCATACAAAAAGGGAAGAAAAATAATACACCCTTGAAATCAATGGTGGTATTACCTTAAATCCTCCTTTCAAATATTTCAAACAACGTCACATTTCACTTACATCTAATAAAGTCCCTTGCCCCATCCCCATTTTTGCTTTCTTTAATATCCGTCTTTACATAATCAAGCTTAAATGATGATCCATATTTGAATACCTATGCATTTGTGTTTAAACATCTTCGATGTGCAGTATATGCATGTAGTACTACATATTAATCAGATAAACAGCATATTTTGTTTTATGAACGTTAATTTCAACTATAAATATTATATAGCTGATCTTGTCAATATACGTCAAATACGGTCCTTGAATGTTGTGTAACGTATGAAGGAATATTAGTTACTTGTGGGAACAGTGCTTTTTTTAATAGAAGTTAAAAGTTAGTTTTTTGTAATATCGCTATTTGTTGGTTTTATTTGTAATCGCACTCTTTTCATGTAAATAAGATGTGCTATTTGTATTTGTGAATGGTGCAATGTATAGTAATGTGATTTTATTTTTCACAAATCTAACACTTTACGATACATACGAATCATGTTGTTACACAGATCACTTGTACAACATTGTGTTCTGTCGTCTTCTGCTAAACATTGCTGAAATATTGAAAATGGCTTTAATTTTATCTGGAATAGCCTGATGTCTAGCGATAAAAGCGATGTAATTGTTTAGGTACAAATAAAACACTTGAAACTGTAAAATATTTAAAGGCGATATACTACATACCGATATACTACATACAGCAATAATTAAGTGCGTATTGCTGTAAATATTCTATAATTGGTAGAGGTATAAGGGGCGGTTGAAAAATCACATGTTTAACCTAACAGTATCAGTCCCTTGACAAGAACCTCTTGCATTTGTCTTGTATGTAGTTTTATTTAGTTCAGTACATGTTTCGGAGTTTAGTGTAACGTCCATTTTGTCTTCTTTTAGGGATCAGCTGAAGACCGCTTCTGAGTGTGGATTTTTCACGCTGTGTTGAAGATCCACTGGTGGCCTGTTGGTGTTTAATGCACTTCGGTCTGAATTTTGTCTCTTTCGCGTATTCACCGTTTCCATTCTCAATTATAGTGTACCACTGCAGTGTCTTATGGTTAAAAACTGCTTATTTAAACAGATGTTCGAAAATTTTAAGACATTATTATTCGAATGACATTCGAAGTCTGGTATATGCTCTTTTGACGGACTGTCTCTTTTGACATATTCCCCGTTTACATACTAAATTTAATTTCAAGTACGTTTCGAAATGTTTTAAGATATATAGCCCTGTGAATTACAGAAAAACAAGACAAATCAACTTACATCTCTGCTTCCACAGCCTGTCTGGTATAACGTTCTTCTTGATAACTGGTTTACAATTTCCCGAGTTACACATCCCTGAATGAAATCGAATATACAAACATTAAAGCATCGTCAAATGAATGCAATAATTGACTACAGTTCTTGTGATATTAAGAACAATTCATCGCCATATATAGACGTTGTAAACATATTGTGTCTGTCATACATGAACAACGTGTAAACAACGTATGCTTTTCTTTTCTTTCAATTGGTTGATAAAGTATAATGTTGGTTTTTGCTAGTTTTATGAATTTCGCCTTTTAGAGAGGTTGTGTTGAGTTCGTTACTTTTGTTAATACTTTTGTATGCTTTAAAGTTTTTTAAATTGTTTGGTACTTTTTGGAAAGTTACAGAACTAACTAAATTATACTCCCTTTGTGGAATATATCTCACAATGTAGTTGAATACACAGCATTTATAGAATTTTTGACGCCATATTTTCAATTTGTAAAACAAATACGGAGTTAATTTTTATTCTTAATTTAGCCCTACATTATTAAGAGATGGAAGACCTTTCAGTAGTACTCAACTGCAACAACAAAAGAACACTTCTTGATTTTCAGTGTCAAATTACTTTTTATGTAACCAATAAGGCAAGATGAACATTGTAAACAAATCACACGTTACATTGAATACAAGAACAATTGTTACAACTATTTTGTGCATAACCTTTAATACTTGTTAAGCACTTACTTGACCGGAAGCACATAATCTTATTTGTCGACAACTGTCTGGTTGTTCTTCCTGACTACAAGCAAAACAAATCGTTCCTCCATATTTATTGAGAGCTACAACATATAAATATTTCATTAATTTGCATTAAAAACTTAAAAAAAAAAAAAAAAACATCAATTCAAAACAAATTATGCTATCGACCTTGCATGCTAGAATTTTGTAAAATGCACAAAATTCATAAGATTTGGTTTTAAATAATACATTTGACATACGTTGACAAATATACAAACATTAAAGATAAGTATTGAGACGGCGGAGACTTTGTTAAATAGTCCAACAACCATAGCTTCGACACAATGGAAGTAAGTCAAAAGAATAAAGTACTAGATATTTATGTTAATAGTGTAATTATGAGTCTTTTGTAGACAAAACGCGCGTCTGGTGTAAATTCAAAATTTAGTCCGGGTATCTATGATGAGTTTATTTATCTAATACAGATTCTTATTCTATTTTTTAAATATATCTTCAGTATTACTCCGGAATGAAAAGAGATATAAATAATCCAGAGGCTAAAGAAGAATGATATGTAATGTGTTATCAAGGTTGAATTGAATCATGCTTCTTGTCTATATACCAGCTTTGATTATTTGGAATATATTCTAAGTTTCACTTCTTCTTACTACATTTGTATAAACTTCAAGATTTACCTGTATTTTTTTAAAGCCGGTTTTATTTTCTAAAGTGAATATTTTCGAAGGGTTAAATATTACGCAGTGGTGACTTGCCATGGCTTTGTTTGGACTTGTTTGTTTTGTTTTGTGGCCTTGAATGTTTGTCACTTATATTTTATTAACTGTGCATTTGCATTCAGATATCGCAGATCAAATTTATTCGTTTATAGTGTATCAACGTACGTTTTTTTGATTGAGTTAAGCCAACCAATTGATATTTTATTGTGTGTTTTTCTATGTTATGATGTTATGCTATTGTTTCAGAAAAAGGGAGAAGGTTTGGATCCATTAAAACGTTTAATCCCGCTGCAAATGTTTGCACCTGTCCTAACTCAGGAATCTGATGTACAGTAGTTGTCGTTTGTTTATGTAATTTATACGTGTTTCTCGTTTCTCGTTGTTTTTTTTTTTTTTGTTTTTGTTTTTTTTTTTTATATATAGATTAGACCGCTGGTTTCCCCGTTTGAATGGTTTTACACTAATATTTTGGGTCCCTTTATAGCTTGTTGTTCAGTGTGAGCCATGGCTCCGTGTTGAAGGCCGTACATTGACCTATAACGGTTAACTTTTTTTAAATTGTTATTTGGATGGAGAGTTGTCTCATTGGCACTCACACCACATCTTCCTATATCTATTGAAATGTCAGCAATTAAAAATACGGAAGACATCAATACACCTGTCGGAACACCTCTGGAGAGACAAAGTAACAAAAACAATCTTATGGTTTCTTCGACTTGATGTATATGTATTTTTGTTTTCGTCAACATGGTGAATGGGATGGAAATTCTGAACTCTGAAACTCAGCATGAACACAGCATTAGACATATAAATATGCATAATTACAATTGGTAATGTTTTAATAAATTTTTTTGGTCATTTTTCAGAAGGCGTTTAATATGCAAAATGCAAAGTTTTTGGATCTGTAGTCCTTGATGAAAATGACAAGTAGTATTCTGAAAACAAGAATGTGTCCATAGTCGCACTATCATTTTCTATGTTCAGTGGACCGTGAAATTGGGGTCAAAACTTTAATTTGGAATTAAAATTAGAAAGATCATATCATAGGGAACATGTGTACTAAGTTTCAAGTTGATGTAACTTTAACTTCATCAAAAACTACCTTGACCAAAAACTTTAACCTGAACTTCGCACTATCATTTTCTATGTTCAGTGGACCGTGAAATTGGGGTCAAAACTTTAATTTGGAATTAAAATTAGAAAGATCATATCATAGGGAACATGTGTACTAAGTTTCAAGTTGATGTAACTTTAACTTCATCAAAAACTACCTTGACCAAAAACTTTAACCTGAACTTCGCACTATCATTTTCTATGTTCAGTGGACCATGAAATTGGGGTCAAAACTACAATTTGGCATTAAAATTAAAAAGATCATATCATGGGGAACAAGTGTACTAAGTTTCAAGTTGATTGGACTTCAACTTCTTCAAAAACTATCTTGACCAAAAACTTTAACCTGAAGCGGACGGACGGACGAACGGAGGCACAGACCAGAAAACATACAAAAACATCTTATTGTCTGTAAACGATATGTTTTGTCATCATTCATCAGTCAAATCTAAGAAGAAAATAAGAATAATTCGACACAAATAAGCAAAACATATCCAGAAAGGGTAATACACATGTTTCACCAACAGATGGGTGTCATTGCAGTATGTCAAAATCCTTATTGTCCAGAGTCAAAATCAGTAGGAGTCAGCTGAAGGACGCCTCCGGGTGCGGGAATTTCTGGCTGCATTGAAGACCTGTTGGGAACCTTCTGCTGTTGTATTGTTCTATGGTCAGGTTGTTGTCTCGTTGACACATTCCCCATTTCCATTCTCAATTTTATGGCTGATTGACAAACTATAATAGTTTATCAACATAAAGTTCGCTAAATAACAAAAAAACAAAACAGAAAAGACACACTTTTAATAGAATTTTATCTCTAACAACTTTTTTGTATAATTCTTTTAGTTATGAAATCTGACCAACCACGTTATAACTGATGTCTATGCCATTGAAGACAATCTATGTTTACGAAGATTGTTAATGGACAGAAACACTTTGAGCTTTAACACACAAAACGGAAACAACAACCAGATACTAACTGATTATGTCTCGAATTATATCACAAACATTACTTCAGTGCGATGTTCCTTACTTACAGGCTACATTTTGCAGGTCTTTGATACTAATTAACAATAATTCAATTTCGGATGTAACGCGTCTTCTGATTAGTTGACGTTATTTTTGTATCTGCCCGTAGACATAATTAAGTCATGTGATCGTGACATCATCAACGTTTTTTCATTGTTTTCTCCGGTTTAAAATAGAATTTAGAATTAAATTATAAGAAATAACTGTAATATTTTTTCTCTCTATTCGAAATATCAAAATAAATGTGGTACACGCGAGTTATTCAGTGTGCACCACATTTTATGTTATTTCACATATATTACAGTCATTCCTTAATTTAAAAAAGTCGATATTTAGATTTGAGTTTTATTAAGCATACATATGCAAGTGCTGGTCATTAAAAAGTTATTGTTGATTATGGAAGCAGATTGAATCGTCTTTACGATAATAGCGAAATGTCAATGCAGATTTTGCCATATAGGAACCATTTATTATATTCATTATTCACAGGTAAGCAGCGGCGTTTAAGGAGAAAAATAATCAGTGGCCTAAAAAAGACATCGAATGCTACAGCATAATCTTACTAAGAAATAATATCCTTAATCGTTGAAATATTTTGTCTTAATCTTTGACCTTTGTGTTATTACATGTGTAGTGATTTCCAATATTTCACTCACTTGGTGCACCACACAGGCCTTCTACGTTGCAGACGTCTTGCCCACTACAACAAGCATGACACAATAATGTATCTCCAAGATCACGTTTATTGTAAAGTGCTAAATTTCCACGTTCCACGTTCGTTCGTTTATTGATTTCCAGTGTTTTTCGTCTACCAATAGCTACATCACTGCATTGCTGCAAGATAACAATTGCATAATAATGATATTTATTCATACTCGATTACTTAGAGTTAATGCATATCTGAATTACAAAAAAAAATGTTTTCATCTGTACGCCTTTTATGGAATGTATTGTTATTAAATGAAGTATATGAAGCGCAATATCTAAAGAGATATAAAGGTCAACGTACACTCAGACACACAACAGTAGATAGAACAAAACAAAAACAAAACTAAAGACTAAAGCAACACGAACATATTCAAGGCATGAGGATGATATCTGTTTTTTTCCAGAAGGATAATCACAACCTGCTCTTTGTGAGGTAAAACATGTTTCCATTATTACCGTTAGTAGCTTGTTTACTCACAGCAACGTCTTTGCATCCTAATTTGTAGTAAATTCGTCCCTCGATCGTCTGGAACTTTTCAAGGTAACAATTCTTTAAATAAAAATAGGGTAGAGTTGGAATTTTTCAGTCGATCTGTATAATATCCTTGCAAGTCTGAATTCAAATACTAGTACCTAAATTTGTTTCGTAAGTTTTTTTTTTAGAAACATATGGCACAATTTGGGGTAATTTGCTAGTCCAAATAATTATGACGTCTTGAAGGGCTATTATAATTTTTTTCTTTGACGCCTTACTTCGACGTAAGGCGTCAAAGAAAAAAATTATAATAGCCTTTCAAGACGTCATAATTATTTGGACTAGGTAATTTGCTAATTTGCATAGCGGCCATTTTGCCTTATCATGATTTTTTTCGCATATAGGGAAACACCTTGTAGAGTGAATTTAATAGTTAAATGACTTTTAACTTACCTGCTTTCTTAAGTTTTCGGCCAAATTCTTTTAAATACATGATGATTTCAACCTTCCCATTTCGTATAAGAGAGCTACCATTTGATTTTTAAGGCGGGGGGGGGGCTAGGATGAAATTTGAAAAAAATAGGCAGGACAGGAGTTTTGAGTAAAAAAAAAAGGCAGGATGAGACACTTTGCAAAAAAAAGGCAGGATGACAATTTAGGTAAAAAAAGTCAGGATAAACTAATAAAAAAAGGCAGGACCGAATAGACTGACAAATAAAAAGGCAGGACAGAGATTTCAACTAAAAAAAAATGCAGGACAAAATTGTTCATCCTAGGCCCCCCCCCCCCCCCCATAAAAATCAAATGGTAGCTCCCTAAAGTCAAATTTTAAGCATTTTCTCTTAGAATTACCACAGGGGCTTGTTACAATTGCCGGGTTTACTTTCCATACGAACCCCTAAAAAAACACAAGGGAGGAAGCTAATTTGCGACAATGCTTCAAATTATTGTTGTAAATTTTTTCTAAGACTTTCACTTACTTTGTGACCTGAATAAATATGTTCCCACTTGAATTATCTCTCCAATGACATATATTTTTCACCTTAAAAAACCTCTATAACTATTGTAATCCATAATACAAACTCGACATTTTTGAAATAGAACGAATCGAGGCCCTACATTTGAAAATGAAAGTACTAAAGCGACACCTATCGGAAAATATATTTTCGGCACTCTCGGGTGTTTACATAAATGTAATGCTTTTCGGAAGTCTACGGTATTTTTTGTTACAATAATGTAAAAATTGGCGGGAATTATTAGGAACATACCGTCTTTTGTCCTCACATTTCGGTAAACTCCCGAGAGAGCCGAAAATATATTTTCCGGTAGGTGTCGCTTTAGTACTTTCATTTTCAAATGTAGGGCCTCGATTCGTTCTATTTCAAAAATGTCGAGTTTGTTTTATGGATTACAATAGTTATAGAGGTTATTTAAGGTGAAAAATATATGTCATTGGAGAGATAATTCAAGTGGGAACATATTTATTCAGGTCACAAAGTAAGTGAAAGTCTTAGAAAAAATTTAAAACAATAATTTGAAGCATTGTCGCAAATTAGCTTCCTCCCTTTTGTTTTTTTAGGGGTTCGTATGGAAAGTAAACCCGGCAATTGTAACAAGCCCCTGTGGAATTACACAGCATTTTTGTACTTATCCGCCAAAGGAAGTTTTTAAAGATACATTAGTTGTAGATACATGACGGAAAAGGACGTGATTATTCGATGATCTAAAATAAATTATATTTTCAATCTTAAGCTAAGGGAGGTAATTTGATTAAAAGGAACAAAGTTACATGGTGCAAATCCTTCGATTTTGCCATATGAATAACAACTTACAATTGTCCTTAAAATAAGAAGTAAAACAGTTTCTGGAAAATGATTGTTTTTGAATCCAAATATATTATATTACCTTTTTTTGTGATGTGCTTTTAGACAGAAAATAAAATCTTTTGTAATATAATTCCAAATTGTTTAGCAATAGAGTAATTTCAATTTCGTACAAACATTATGTCATCTTATTATAATGTCGTCAAAGTTCGTGATATGACCCCTAACACATTTTTTTAACTTACATGTAACTACATTTTAAACTTATTAAAGTTAATTACCTGTTGGTTAGGACATCTGACAACATGAGTACAATCTTGCGGGAGAGCCACGTGGTCACAGTATAGGCACAGGTTATTTACAGCACTAGATTTGTGTACCATAAAGATGGACGCCAAAAGAATAAACCTTTAAAAATAGAAGTCATAATCCATGTAGGCATAAAATTGAGTATGGTGATGGGGAATATTCAAAGAGACAACAACCCGACCAAAGAGCTGAAATACATGCATATCTATTGCTACATACATTAAATATATACATCTTTTAATACACCTTCAAATGGGTGGTATGCTATGTTTTAATTTGTTTTCAGGAAAGACCAAAACGTCAACAATAAGTTGAGTAATAATAAATAGGGGTTATCAAAACCAAAATGCAACATTGCTTAATTATCAAAAAATATGTTTAAATGTTCTTTTTAATTTGATGGTATAATTGGTCCGTCATAATCTTTAATTATATCTCTCGTTAATGACCGAACGTATTATATATTAACTGAACCTGCTAAATCGTCGGTTCTCCTTTGGTAACATCAAATACCACATAAAATAAAAAGCTTTTGGTTGGCAAACTCTTCAGTTTTGTATTTCCGTACATTTTGATTGCATCGCATTTATGATTATTTTATAGACAATACGTGTCTAGCATAAGAACTTATCAGAATAAGTTTCTTATCACCGTTGCTTGTCTGTGTTTGCCTTTTAAATATATATATTAGATTGATTATTAATTAAATGATTAATTAAGTATCAAATAAAATCTGACCTACAAAAAGAAGAGTGAAAAATAAATGATACACAAATTACAAAACAGCTTTTAAGTGACCTTTCTGTATGACAAATATTACAACAATGCAGTGAAAACAAACCGTTAGTTTTTCTCAGCTGAATTGTTTCCCATTTGTCATGTCTGGGTCTTTTATAGCCGTCCATACCGTATGGGTATTCTCATTGTTGAAGGACGTACAGTTGTCGTCAATTGCTCACATTCACTTCATTTTTTCAACTGTGTTGGATAGTTTACTCATTGGCAATCATACCACAATACTAAAATTTGTAACGATCCAACAAAATGACTAAATTTTTCGAATCAAAATGGAGAAGAGCAAAGGACCAATCAAAATCAAATATGATGTAGCGGCCCTGTGATAGTCACATTCTTCCAATGATTAGTATTACAATTTAAATATGCGTAATATCTATAAACATTTACATTTCTTCTTTGTCAGCTAATCCACACATAAAAGTAAACATATGCTACTATGTTGAAAAAGACTACCCCTTCTGTAGCTTTTAGCCAAATGACAAGCAATGTTTATAAGTTGGCATTGAATATGTTGTTTATAGGCCGTATAAATAATAATGTTATGAACGATTAGCTTAGTTTTAAATCATACATACAATGGCATATCACCAGCCTTCATTTTGTTTATAGTTTATCATGAACTATGCACATGTATCTTATCTCATACAAATCTGGTCTGCAAGTAAAACAAGATAAGGAAATTCGTTCTTTTATTCATTCTTTCTCTTCGATATTTTGAGAGTAAAAATGGATGATACAAAAGAAAATTTTATATAGGAATTTTCAGAACGGTAAAAGGGTATAACACATTTTAAAGTGTATACATGACAAAAGAGAACAAATCTGATGACGTCCATACACATCGCACGAACATACTGAGTGGACATAAAATAGCATATAAAATGTTCTGTTTCAAACTCTTTCAATGACAAACAAATATATTATATATTACAAAAGAGTTAAAAGCAATCATTCTAGGGCAGTTACTTTAAAAAAAACACTAGACTGAAATAGTTGTCGATGATTGTCTTACTTTTTGTCTTGTTTTTAGTTTTTACTGTTAGCAGTTTCTCTTTTCAGTCAAGAGAAATATTCTTCATTAAGTGGTCATCAAAAGAAAATAGGGTGCAGTTTTTCAGAAATCATGGTAAAAAAAGTGGAAACCCATCATCAACTGAGATTTCCGAACACACGTTTGCGACTTTACAAAAAAGGGGGGGGGGTAGTTTTCAGTTTTAAATGATGTAGTTTTTTCAAGTAATAAGAATAACGTCCGTCAAAACTTTACAAAATTTATAGAAAATAATGAACAAATATGTATAATATACGCAATGCTCATTACCCCATAACACAGATCTATGAAGTTTGATATTGGGTGGCGTCACTTTTACTGATCATGCGTCATTATATGTAAGAAGATGTGGTACGAGTACCAATGATACAAATGTCAACACGGAGCCTTAAGATAGGAAAATGTAAAATCTGTTGTCACCGTTAATTCTTCAACTTCAGTTTGCCTTAACCAAATATTTTTATACATAATGCTTATGGTCACAAAACGGTAAATAAAAACGTGAATCCTGCATCTATATGTGGAAGTTTACTAAAGTTTTTTCGCAAGCAGGGGCATCTGTGGCCCATTGACATATTTTACATTTATTTAAGTAAACAACTTATTTACTTCCATTGAATTCTGCTTCTAGAATTAACTTGTATATTTTTCAGGATCTCGGTGCAGTTTGGTAACAGACAACGATATTTCAAGTTACATGTGACCAGCATAACAAAGTGTTTCACTAGATTGAGCTCTCTGTCTAAGTGTACTTTAAACGCTCTTTGCATTGAGTTCAGTTTATTGATATGCGTATACCTTCTGTATGAATTTTTAAGATGTAAAAACAGACCGTCCATATCTATACATGTCCATGAAATGAAATCTAAGATAAAATGGTTGAAACATGTTGCATTATATATCACAACTGGAAGCACATGGTGCTACTGAAGTAGTAAATGTTCTCTCTATTTTTTCACGGAAATTAAAGGATTTAGTTTTCATTTGAACCAAACATTCTTAAAAATTGAGAATGGAATTGTGGAATGTGTAAAAGAGACAGTAACATGACAAAGGAGCAAAAAGCAGTCGAAAGCCACCAATGGGTCTTCAACAAAGCGATAAAATCCCTCGCCCGGAGGCGGGTTTCAGATTGTCCCTACACAAAATGTTAACTGGTTCAAACTCCAAAACATAAAACTGAACTTACAATTAAAAACATACAATACTAACAAAAACCAGAGCCTCCTGACTTTACGTCAATGTAATCATACCAAGAGACACACCCAATATGCATAGGTCAAGAGTCAAAAAGTCATAGTCTGGTCAAGAGTTCCTTGTCACATAAAGCAGATTTTGAGGAAAGGGTCATCGTGGTACACAAAACTAACAAATAAATCTTTAAATCTAAAATAGATATATTAAAAATTCAAACAAAATATACAAGTTGTACATTGAGGGCAAAGGTCAAGCTCAAATAAAGTTTATCGTGCCACTAGACTCACCATCTTATGACAATACATCTACATGTCACATATTCAGAACCAAGATCAATTGAAAATTATATTTTGAGATCAAGGTATTATACACACTGTATCCTGATGACAAACCCAACGTGCATAGGTCAAGAGTCAAAAAGTCAAAGTCTGGTCACGAGGTTCATGTCAAAAATGCACACAGCAGTCCTGCACGAAAGTTCATCATGGTACACGTAACAATGTCATGTCATGATGCACTACACATGCAAAATATAGAAAACCTAGGTCAGAGACAAAAACACAAGACATATAACTAAACTCAATGGAGCGATACTTGTATTGCAGGTCACTACAATTGCCTTCAAAATAGAACATAAACTCTCGCAACACTGCAGAGTTAAAACCGTCTTTCACAAAAGTTTGAGAAGGATTCTTTGCAACGATTAATATCTTAACACTGTTAACTAATTGAGAATCGAGTCGTGCAGTTATGTCAATAAATTAAAACTGTAAGATTAGACATTAAAACACTAAAAACTAGGGTTTACCATTTACTTCTAACCTAACCATGTTATAGACCGGTATGTTATAGTACTAGTTAAACTGATGGAAACACATGATACAGTCATGAAATTGCTATTTGCAATAGTACGACCAGAACATTACAAGACAGAGTTGTAAACAAATGAAAGTAATGATACATACGAATTTTTAATCACAATGCACAAGTACACGGCCGACACTCGGCTAACCGAGAGATAGGTCGGTTAATCTATATTGAGTATGCGGCTATATCGGCGGTGGGTCTGTTAATCGGGTTGGCTAAAGTCTGTTAATCAGGTGTTATCGTGAAAATCAGTGCAAGGTCAGCACGTTTCATTGTATTACTTTTTAATTATATTTATATCATAAAAACTGTTCATGTCTGACAAAATGATTTGGAGTACTGAATCCAGTGGTGTAATTATTTTTTTTCTAGCTTCAATAAACGATCTATAAAATGAAAAGGCGAGTTACTCATCAATAAATTTATACACATTTTACACACACAAAATGTACACAAAAATGACAAGTTGGTTGAGTTTACTTGCATGCAATCTTTTGAACATCGAAAAAAGACTGGCATTATGTTTGTTTACCATATTAACATCAATATGTGAAAAATCTACACGAAAAACTGTATTTTGGTGACATAAATCAATTTTTGATAAAAATATGGTCTGTTAATGGGTCGGATGTATAAAACTCGGTCTGTTAATTGGTCTGTTAAGAGTTATGAATGACATTACAAGTACAATTTAATTGCTATATGGGATGTTATCTGAATAAAGAGATAGGCCAAAGATTAGTGGCTAGAATAAATGGAAACAACACATGAACAATGAAACATAAGTTTAGACAATGAAATGATTTTAAAAAGTGTAAAATCAAAGTAATATTAATTTCATCAAAGAATGGTCGCATATATCATGTGGATTCTGTTTCATTGATATAAATGGCACCAATTTATTTACATAGTTAACAAGTACATACATCAGAGATAAACTTCGTAATGTTTTGATTTTTTTTATCAAATGAACTGAAATATGTTTATAATGCAAACAAATATAGACAAACCTTTCAATATCAACCTTTCTCTACACCACCTTGAAGGTCACTCGATAGAAAAACAAGCACGTTTGCGGACTGCGAGTCGGCTAAATGACTTACGATATCATAGGAATACATCATTACTCGAAAAATAAAATTAATATTATGCATTTATTGTGATTTACAGGAATATAAAATTGTCTTGTTGTTACACATTAAATCAGCACCCAACACTAATATAAAAAAAACTTACTAATGTCTATTTCTTGTTTAGAACTTGGTACAGACATTTCCTTAGGCGGCAGAAAATGAGAATGATGACTCGGTACAAAGGAAAATACATACCGGAAATAAACTTCTCATAGATACTAGGATTGAAATTTGATATTCGCGCCTAATATTTACGCCAGACACGCGTTTCGTCTACGAAAAACTCATCAGTGACGCTCGAAAAAGATTTTTAAAAGGCCAAAAACAAAGTTGAAAAGCATTCAGGAAATACAACTAATACCGGCGTCACACATCAGCGTATAGCTCCAGCGTGTTAAAAATCATTTACGCTGCCAATATGCTTTAAGCGTGTATTGGGCGTACTAGAAGCGTACCTAAGGATAAGCGTTTATCCGGCGTTCAAGAAACGTATGTTGGCGTATGTTGTATGTTTTTTATGCTGCATACACATTTCCTCGGGTTGTAGCGTTCATCAAGCGTATTTACTTTCCTTCAGTGGCTAGAGGTATAGGGGGAGGGTTGATATCTCATAAACATGTTTATCCCCTCCGCAATTTTGCGCCTGTCGCAAGTCAGGAGCCTCTGGCCTTTGTTAGTCTTATATGATTTTTAATTTTAGTTTCTTGTGTATAATTCGGAGTTAATTATGACGTCCATTATCACTGTACTACTAGTATGTATATTTTTTAAGGGGCCAGCTGAAGGACGCCTACGGGTGCGGGAGTTTCTCTCAACATTGAAGACCCATTGGTGGCCTTTGTCTGTTGCCTGTTCTATGGTCGGGTTGTTGTCGCTTTGACACGTTCCCCATTTCCTTTCTCAATTTTACCTTTGTTTTTCGACGTACTTCAAACTTATGCAACGCGCTTTGAACGATTGCTAAACGTTCCTATGGCGTGGAACTAACGTATACCGACTATGTCAGTTTTCTCTGTACGTTTGATGCACGCTGGTCTATCCGCCAATGTGTGACGCCGGCATAAGGTAATCTATTCCTAAGGTAGAAAAGCCTTAGTATTCCAAAGAAAACGCATGGAATTTAACCAGCTGAATTGCAACACATGACAGATTCATAGATGTTGCAGACTTTGAAAAGACAAAAAAATAAGGCTGATTGATAACTTGGCGTAAATAATAAATTCATGCGAATTCGAGCGGCCAATCAGTCCATATAATTTGAAATGACACACTCTTTTAATGAAATGCAGAGATTTTTTTTTAAATAAATGTGCTCTTTCTATAAGGATACTGTTGCACCGTATTGTATTTTTTTCGTTATAAGTACATCTCCTTTTTTTCAATGTGAAAATATAAACTCAAGGTAGTAAGACTATTGTCGTGGCTAAATAACTCTTAACTGACACGATTTAAATTGTCCAACCCATTAACAGACTGTATTCCCCTAATATTCATTAAAGTGTGGTATAACTCAACTTATATAACAATTATGAAATATTTATCAATGACAATTGATTTTTTAGAACCAAAGTACTACTTTGTGTCCTTTAAATCATGTCTAGAAATGGTTTTTGGCCTTTTATCTAAAATATTGCTATGCGTAAAAGCATAAAAACCACATACTTGCGCGACGCCTTTTCGTTTTACTTAAAATTGCGCAGACTATGCATTTTTTTTAATGGTGGAAAATGTTCTATAATAGATATCATTTTGTCAGACACTTTTCTTTTTTTGATGTGATTCTCATAATGTGCCGAAAAATCTGTATATTTAACAGAGTTTAACATTAAATTGTGAGTTTTACTCTTAACAGACGTATAACCAACCCGATTAACAGACCCACCGCCGATATAGCTGCATACTCAATATAGATTAACCGACCTATCTCTCGGTTAGCCGAGTGTCGGCCGTGAAGTAAGGAACTGTAGTTTTCATTCAATTTATTTATCTAAAATGTACACTTGCGTTAAACAATGGAAATTAACACTGTATATTTATATAAACGATCAATCTTGTAAAATAATGAAGTAAATCGTAAAAATTAATCTAGTTTACTGATTTAAAGTTACTGTTTAAAAAAACATATATCATACTAATTATATTTACTTAAGATCTTGTCCGAGCTGATAGACATAGTCCATAGTCCATCAGTTGGTAAGGCAAAATTTCAGTTCTGTGTTACCCCCCAGGGTACCGCAATTTTTTGGTATAAGTCTAAAGAGTAATGTCTGAAGAATATTTTAAGAGGTGTTAGACTTTTGAAAAAGTGTCCAAAAGGGGTTAAAAGGGGTCTTATTTAAGAGTATATCAAAAATTGTGTTGCACACATATATACAGAAAAAAGAAAAAATAACCAAGTATTCGGTACAATTACCCTTATTAAGTTGAACAAATCATATCTTATTAATACGGAGGCTAATTTTTATTTAATTTTTAAATCGTATAGGACCAAGAAAAAAAAGGGGAGGATAATATCCAAAATTTATGATGTTGAATGAACCAAATCATACATACTAGTTTTTTTGATAAAAAAGGTATATTTTTTACATTGAAACATAAAGCATCAAGTAACTAAAGGCAGTTGAACAAAATTCAAAGGGAAGAAAGGGAAAAAAACATGGAATCAATGACAAACACAAACATAAGCAATGTACATCACAGTCATTGAAAAACACACATAGTAGTAAAAAAATAAAAGAACTGTCAGGGTTTCAAGATCTATATCAAAGTTATTTTAACAACAGAATCACCACTTTTTAAGGTCATGAAGAAGATTAATCCATAGAATCATCTTCATTTTCGTCAACGCCATCTACCGAATCATCACCACCATCATCTTCATCATCTTCGTCGTCATTGTCAGCCATATCAATGATTTGATTATTCTTGTTGCTACAATCACTTGTATATTTGCAGCCATCTGTACAGGATAAACCTTGTCGAATACATGAACATCTTTTGGTGGCACAACCAGCGCAGCTATGCATGAACAGCTTATCAGTATCAATAAAGCATCTAACGCTGGCGGTTGGTCTTGCCAATTGATGCTGATCAAATCGTTCTTAACAATTCAATCATGGTTGTTTGGCGATGGAACAGTGTTGTGTTATAGAGTAGATTTCCAAATCTTTGCCTGAATGTTGAATCGTTTGATGTGCTTTAACATTGCATCTTTTGTTGGGTCAGTAGATGACAATGAATGTTTTTTGCATTGCAAAAAAAAACTGAAATTCATTGATGTTATTATAATCGTATCCATATATAGCCCACAAAAACCTCTCGAGTGTTTTTGACAGTTCTTCGCCTACCTCTTTAAAATTTTCACCAAGACGGGATAGACCTTCTGAAAACCACAGAACGATTCAAAACGCCAAATGCTTTGCTTTTTCCCTTACCAGACAAAGCACTAACTGAATCACAACCACTAAAGGCGTGAAATCCTGTCAGTGCTCTACAAACATTCTCCCCAAATTTTGCGCACATTGATTGCACATTTAATTATCTGCATTTGGAAGAGGTACCTTCATCAGAAGAATAATATTTGAACGGATGCGATTCTGAAAATAGCAGGCCAATACTTCCACATCAGATAGATTTTATTACAATGGAATCGTAACCTTTGTCATGAAATTCATGAAAAAAACATTTTTGTGTCGGCTTCTTCCTGTTTGCTTAGAAGCTCAGTGCATTTTACACTTGTCACTATTTCATTTTCAACAGTGATACAAATAAATCAATTCCTTCAAGTGTATAAAATCTATAGGATTGTTTACTCCATTCAGACACAAGAATTTAACAAAAGCAACTTTGTTTCTACCAACTGACAACAATTTCTTCCATTGCCGAGGACACGATTGTGATGGTCTCGAAATTATTGTTATGATTTGCCCTCCCAAGGACCTGCGATCCCGTTCTAATTTTTTTTAATAGATATTGTGGGATACTGATCAGTGACAAAATCAATGCGGGGAGCTCTTTCTGAAACTGAAAGGATAGTTTTAAAAACAACATTTGCCAAATCAGAAAAAGTACTTGGTATCCTTGTGATGGATTGAATGACTGCCATGCCATCAAATATCCACATGCTTTCCTCAGGAATAGCTTGCATTTGTTCAACGCCCTTTTCTAAAAGACCAGCAAGGACAGATTTATTTGTCTTTACTAGTGTAACATCAACGTTTGCAAGAGACTATGGAAGAGGACATAATTCAAACTTGAGGACCTCTCGCATATCCAACTGTCTTGTCTGGGCTATTACTCTATATCTACTTTCAATGTGTTGTTGTTCATATACCAGTTATTAACTGCTTACCTTTTATTTCCTTTGTTGAAAATGTAAGCAATGATTGTCTTTTAATTGGTTTGAAAATGCCGATTGACTTTTGAACAAGCCGTTCACTGATGAAATTGTCTGATGCCAACTTTCCTTTTTTATAGGCGTCGCACATTGATTCAGAGGAAGAAACAGTGCCCGAGGACAAGCCTGATATCTGCTCAGATGTCTCAAATGGGTTTGTCCACCTTTGCAGTGTTTGAACCAATTTCAAAACGTCAGTTTCATCTCATTTCATTCGAGTTTTGTCAAGTTCTGTTTGTGTGGATGTTTCAGGATTAACTATTCATGCCAAATCTCGACATTTTGATGATATTGAAGCTCTTTCATGTGCATTTAGCAACCAACGTTTAACAGAACCTTTATTCAAACTGAAACCAACAACGCCATCTCTTGTTTTGGTATCTCTGTTCAACGTTTGCTCGATTGTTTGGTCAACTGGAGATCTAGAAAATCCATGAGAGCTTCTCTGAACACAAAAACCACCAGATGAAAGATATACATGGGCATCAGGATATGTATTTGGCAGATTTTGCATATGAAGCAAATAGACTGACATATATCGGGAATAGTTTTGACGTCATATGCGAAAAACCATGGTAAAATTTTTTCAACACATGCCAAATGAAGTTCCCAATTACCTTCCCATGTTGCTTTTATAAATGCCAATAAAAGTTCGACCATTTCTATGTAAGAATTCTAGAACTTTTTCATTAGTCCCTCACTTAGATTACAATATACACTAAAGGCCTCAAATAGTTTACCAACATAAGGTGAAATTAGCAAGGTTTTTAAGTTGTTTTCTGTTAAATTTTGTCTGATTTGAGCTAAGATTGACAGAACAGATGCTGAAAATTAGGATCGAAAAATTCATTCTCATCATTTGAATTAAGCCAAGAGCCAAATGCTTCCCAACGTAATCGTTTAAAAGCTTCAAAAACAATTTTGAGCAATCGCAGCGCTCGATTATAATGTTTACCTTCAAATACACCAGTCAAAGAACCTGACCCAATAACTCCAGACTCCAACAGGAGATCGCCCAGCCCTGCATCGCCAAACCGTTTCCCAATGACTGCTATAAAAGCACATGTAGTGTGACAATATGTACAAAATTTATAAAACAATAGTGAAGCAATATATCCAATCAAGAAGGAAAGAAAAATGATAAAAAGCACTATTAAATGAGGAACAATGTATATATTACGAAAAGCAAATAAATAATAACCAGATGGTAATATGTCAAATCGACATAATTGTGTGCCAAAGAAAGTAAAAAGTCTTAACAAATTCTCCAACTGACTATTTGACCTACGTTCAAAGCAATGTTTGTCGATTGAATGACTTAACAATCTTAACTCAATCACCACATAGCTAAACCACAAAATGTAAACAAGCACACCTTTATTGAGTTCGATAGAGTGCACCTTTTCAAAACGTAAAAAATTAACTTTAATTTGTAATTTTTTCAAAAATATTTTGTTACACATTTACTTTATAAAATAATTTGTCTCACAAAAACAACATAATCGACAATTAAATGTTTGTTTTCAGTTGCAAATTGATGAGCTTAAAGTGTGTATGTGTGCACTCAGGTATGAATATATTGTCGACTGAATCGAAGACGGTAATTTGATGATTTCCGGTATTTTACGAGTATTTTCACGTACATATGTTTTATGGAATAATTCATATTTTAGACGATATATACATACTGCAAATAGTTTTAACATTGCATGCTGGTCAATTTTAATTCACAAAAACGGACAATTGTATTACAAATTTCTTTATGAAATGAGAAAATATGCCTTAATTTTAACCCCAAAAATTCGGATTGTTTGTAATGTAAATTCACACTTTTTTAAAACAAAAAATCTTTAGTTTTACATTAAATATGATAGTTTTATATCTGTTTTAGTTGTTTTAACCTATACTTTATTTTTTTTCAATCGCTTTATATTAAAAATTTTAAAAATTACTTAGTCGTGATAGCTAAATAAGGGGACCATTGTAAGGGACGTTTTTAAACCTCTTTTGGACACTTTTTTTGGTCTAACACCTTGTATTTTATTAATAAGATACTGAAGTTGAATTCTATCCAAAAAAAAACGCGGTACCCTGGGGTGTAACACAAACTCCTTAACTAGAGCGCCTTTGAAAACTAGCTGATGGACTAACAAGTTGTCTAAGTTCTTATCAATATTATGTTTTTTAGTATTACAATATTCAATACACTGGATAAATGATCTGTCAAATTAAGTACCACGACGAAAATTTAAAATAGAACAAAATTATTTTATGATTGCAATACATATTTATTTCAAATCTATGAAAATTGAAAAAAGTCCGGTTAACCGGATAGCGTTTTTGGTATTCGATATTCGGTCCTTCCAACGGTTAACCGTTGACAACACTAATCTAAACGTATATAAACTAATATATGAACATTTATTTTAGACAAAATGTAAAATTTAGTTGTACACGCTACGAAACAGGAGGAGAGAAGAGTCGGCGAGCTTCTAAATTTCTTAATAATCAATTTAAAATATTTAGAAATTTTTCATAATTTGTCAGACTATAGCATTACATTTTCGCATATTTTGGAGATTAAAAAAATTAAACATTTGCGCACATTTACAGAAAATCATTTTACAGGTACGAAAAGGTAATAAAAGTAATTATAATGATATTTTATGATGTATTTGTCGATAGTTTCTTATGATATATTTCTCCGAATAGATTTTGTTCTGTTGTCAAATACACACAGTCAGGAGTCTACTTCGTCAAAATTATCTCCCCATTACGCCAGTTCATTTTCACAATCGTAGAAATGGAAGCCATTGTAGGGATGACGCGCTACCAATATTGCTCTTGGAAACCGATAAATTTATCCACATTGCACCATTACGATCCTTATATGTCAGTTGTATTTTAAAAGACAAATGTATCAACTAGCTAATGAGCATCAGTTAATAATCTTGTCTGCATTGATTCAACTTAAAACTATTGTCTGATCGGTTGTCGGGTGGAATTTTCGAAAATTCATAAACATTTAAAAAAATTCTAATTAAATATTTTGTGGAAGGGCAGACTAGATTTTTTTTTAGTGTATGAAGACTATAAACCCTAGTAATCACACACAAAAAATTATAATTTTTCGAAGATATGCATTTTCATCATCCAACTTGAAAGACTGTCGTCAAGTACTTTCAGTAAAAAAAATAGCTATTCGAACACACCTTCTCTGTTTTTGTGACTCATTAGATAGGTATTTCACTTGACCCATATATTTCATCTTTTAGTACTGTGATTTTTTTGTGTTATAAAGTCAACCTGTAGCTTTAATATATAAAAATGATAGAATCTGAAGCGAGACGATGTATGAAATATTCTTACTTTGTACGATATCAAGACAAAATACTCAACTCAAACACGCCCTAACATAAAAAGGTGCACTCGATTTTCTCTTTTCGATACAATTGTTACCCATTTTTTGGAATTTTTTCTTCAGTCACATAATGGAAGGGCAGACACGAAAATTACTGAACTAATAGATTGATATGTTTTCAGTCCGTGGTAATTTTTTCATAAAAATCGGAGGTTATGCATTTTCTTCATCCAACTTGAAAGATACCCATGTCGTCGACTTGATATCTAATTGTTCTGCTTAACTATGTACTAGATAAATTGAAAACTTATGCAAATGGTGTTTTTAAAATAAAACACCTCGTAATTGAGAAGAAAATTGCAATTTTGTTTGTTTCTATTAACTTCTAAAATTTTTGTCACTATAGTAAACAATACAGTAAACATTTATCGCCTTCTCTAACAAAGAGCTTCGATTCTTTTGTTCTATTTCAACCTGGTTTCCGACTGCACAAGCAGTATTGAAGTCAAAGTGAGAAAGAGAAAGCAGAGTATATGATAGAACAATTCCGAAAATACCCGGATGGAAAAGTTAACAAAATTCCTTTTAGTAAGGCGGTGGGCTTCAAACATTCAACACGTACCGACATGACCAATCGTTGGAGAACAGTGGACTAAGACTAACAAAAGGGGTAGTTTTAATTAATTAATAAAACGACTTAAAAGGTAAAACTAACATGCATTTATCTGCAAGCTTAATGAACTTGAACTGCAAAAGACACCAGGACGCGCGCAAACGTAATTGGAAATGCGTGTATATGTAATGGAAATGAGGTCAACAGTAACGGTATTTGAACCGTAATGATAATGCAAGCAAATGTAATGGTAATGCAACTGTAATAGTAATGAGGGTAACTGCAATGGTAATGATACTATAATGGTAATGCAAGTAAATGCAATATAGTAATGAGGGTAGTTGTAATGGTAATAAAAGCAACTATAATGGACATGCATGTATATGTAATGGTAATGCAAGCAAATGCAATGACAATGCAAGCAACTGTAATGGTAAGGTATAATGGTTATGCAAGCAAATGCAATGGGGATGAGGGCAACTGTAATGGTAATGCAACTGTAATGGGAAGCAATGCAAGCAAATGTAATGGTAATGAAGGCAACTGTAATGTACATGCATGTATATGTAATGGTAATGAAAGCAAATGCAATAACAATTCAAGCAACTGCAATGGTAACCAGGCCTGGGGTAATGGTAATTTGTAATTGTAATGCACTGTAATATTACATTTTTTGGATGTAATCATAATGCAAAGTAATTTGTAATGCACATTTTCTGCATTACAATTACATGTAATGTAATGATTACTTTAGTTAAAAATTGATGTAATGCCTCCATTACAGTACATTACTTTTCATTACAAATTGGTAAAATACATAAAATTGAAGAATATTGTATAATAAAAATAAAATATTAACAAAAACAAAAGAAAGTAAGGAAAAAAATTTTGTCACAGTTAATTACTGTATTAAATAAATTACATCAATCTTTAAAACACACATTAAGGTAATAAATATAATGTGGTAAAAATTATCAAGTCTTGATTTTGGTTTCTGTTATTTGTTTAAAATGATATAAGAATATTTTGGTGTTTGGTGGTTTGGTGTTCAATGAAAAATCTTATAAAAATTTATCAACCAAACTATTTAGATGAATGGAAACAATATGAAGATGAAATTTTCATAATTCTATACACACCTTACATGTATTTCAGTGAAAGATTGAATGTGTCAAACAACATTTTTAAACCAAACTGTGGTTTGGGTCCTGTCTGTGTTGTTATTTCACCTAATTAATATCAAAATGTTTTTATTGCAATCAAATCTTCTCAACTTATGTTTGTTCTCACAGAGCCCTTAAGCATTTCAAAAGATAATCCTTTAATGACTCATTTATTATATTCCTTTGAAATCCCTTAATGATGTCTTAATGATTAAGTGATCAATGTAAGAAACAAAATTATATGATAATTTATTTATTTTTTACCACCACCTAAGAATCTTAAAAGTGACTTTTCCAGTTTCATGCCTCCTACTACTCCATTAAAGAGTATAGACACAGGTATGGTGCAGTACATGATGTTGACATCTACTTGTCTGAGCCATGCGAAGAAATTTCAATCAATGCACTGGAATGATGGAAGTCAATTCAGTGTGCCTTTCTTCTTTGGCTAATACAGCTATCAAGTATTTAGCCATTTCACACACATCAGCTGCTGTAGAAAGGCTTTTTAGTATTGCCAGAAAGGTGTACAGAACTGATCGCTGTTCTCTTAATGACATCACTTTTGAACCTCTTATGATAATAAAGTTCAATGGACATATTGATTAACCAGTATTTGAAGTCTATGTCACTAACACTGTATATATATCTTCATATACCCCTGTATTATTTATCAATTTCTTATAAAAATCTGTTTTTTGAAATGTTTTTATTTTTTATATTGAAAAAGTAATGTGTAATGTAATGCATTACATAGGCACAGTAATTGTAATGTAATGCATTACATGTGAGAAAAAATGTAATTGTATTTGTAATGGAAAAATCACAAAGTAATTGTAATGTAATGCATTACATTGCAATGTAATGGCCCCAGGCCTGATGGTAACGCATAATGGTAATGCAAGAAATGTGATGGAAATGCGCGTACATGTAATGGGTAATGATGGCTACTGTTATGGTAATGCAAGCAAATGTAATGGTAATGAGGGCAACTATAATGGACATGCATGTATATGTAATGGTAACCAGGGCAACTGTTATGATAATGCAAGGGAATTTATTGGTAATGCAACTGTACTGGTAATAAAAGCAAATACAATGACAATGCAAGCAACTGCAATGGTAATGCATAATGGTAATGCAAGAAATGTGATGGAAATGCGCGTTCATGTAATGGGTAATGATGGTTACTGTTATGGTAATGTAAGCAAATGTAATGGCAATACAATCAAATGTAATGGCAATGCAAGAAAATGTATAATGGCAATGCATGCAAATGTAATGGCAATGCAAGCAAATGTAATGGTAATGAGGGCAACTGTAATTGACATGCATGTACATGTAATGGTAACCAGGGCAACTGTTATGATAATGCAAGGTAATTTATTGGTAATGCAACTGTACTGGTAATAAAAGCAAATACAATGACAATGCAAGCAACTGCAATGGTAATGCAAGAAATGTGATTGAAATGCGCGTACATGTCATGGGTAATGATGGCTACTGTTATGGTAATGCAAGCAAATGTAATGGAAATGCAAGCAAATGTAATGGTAATGAGGGCAACTGTAATGGACATGCATGTATATGTAATGATAACCAGGGCAACTGCTATGATAATGCAAGGGAATTTATTGGTAATGCAACTGTACTGGCAATGAAAGCAAATACAATGACAATGCAAGTAACTGTAATGGTAATGCATAATGGTAATGGAAGAAATTTTATGGGAATGCGCGTACATGTAATGGTAATGATGGCTGCTGTTATTGTAATGCAAGCAAATGTCATGGCAATGCATACTGGTAATGCAAGTAATGTGATGGAAATGCGCGTACTTGTAATGGTAATGATGGCTACTGTTATGGTAATGCAAGAAAATGTAATTGTAATGCAAGCAAATGTAATGGCAATGCAAGCAAATTTAATGGCAATGCAAGCAAATTAATGTAATGGTAATGAGGACAACTGTAATTGACATGCAAGGAAATAAAATGGTAATGCAACTGTAATGGTGATGAAAACAAATGCAATGACAATGCAAGTAACAGTAATGGTAATGCAAGAAATGTAAGGTAATGATGGCTTCTGTTATGGTAATGCAAGCAGCTGTAATGGTAATGAGGGCATATGTAATGGTAATGCAAGCAACTGTAATTGTAATGCAAGCATGTGTAAATTAAATTGTAAAGCATGTATAATGGAAATGCGTATATATATAATGGTAATGAGGGCAAATGTACCGATATATAGATGATATATACAAGGTACTACGCAACCAATATACATTTACGGTCTTCTTGACAGATGGCATATATTAGTGTATACATGCTGTCAGTGTTTGTATGCTTCTCTGATAAACTGTTTAAAATATATCATAACATAAATTATTTCATATTAGAGATCTGTCACTGTTTAATACCATGTTCAAGTTATTTTCGAATGTTTTGAACGAATCTATCATTGCTTAGAGGTCGAACCGTAATATTATTTCAGAGCAGTACCAATAGTGATTAACGCTCGGATATATTATTTCAGAGCGGTAAGATTATGCAATTTTTAGGTTCTACCGAATAGATTTATATAACTAAATAATGTTTATATTGTTCAATAGTAATATTTTTCAAGTTCATTTGAGAAAATTTTATTAACTTATTAAATTTCAAAATTTAAAGGGATAATTATACATGTAAAAGGTTTATAAAAAGAAAAATGGGGGTCAATGGGCAAAAATTTGTAAGGCATTCAAATGGATAAAACCAGAGGATTTCGAAAATCTGACAAAAATTGCAAAACATGACAAGCGAACATGCTTAATTTGTTCTTTGTTTTGTCTCTCGATTCTATCGTCACTGATGAGTCTTTGGTAGATCGAACGCGTTTGAGGTTAGTCAATCACGAAAAGTCTACTTCATGTTGGGTATCATTAATACGATTAATTTTTGGGAGATTGGGTTTCATATGTCAGACACGTACATATCTAACAATACTCATTTGTATGCTTCGGGGTTTAGAGTGGCGACCAATTAACTCTGAGAAAACATGGTTGCTAAGGTTCCAGCTGAAGCCTACCTCCGGGTATAGGACTTTCTTGCTGAGTTGAGTACCCATTGGTTGCCTTAGGCTGTTTTCTGCTCTTTGGTCGGGTTGTTGTCTATTTGGAAGAATATTCCCCGTTCTCAATTATTTATTCTAAAGCTATATTCAAAGAAAGAACTGGCTGCTCTCATTTTTAAATCGTTGCATGTGATGTACAGCGGACGTATAGGTCTAAAATTAAAATAATATACCCGGCTATTATTATGATTTTGCAAACTGAAAATAGCAATTAAAACGAACGCTAAAAAAATAACCAAGATCAAAATGCACAGGCAATCAAAACATATGTTTGGTGCATTTCAAACGTGTACAGGTACATGAAATATAAGCTTCATTTTTCACTGATCTGATTAAAATGTTATATATAGGTACATGCATATAGTTGAATAAATAAGTTGTGGTATTTTTACATTTTTTTAAACTCCTGCTTATCTGCACGTTTTGTTTACAATTACGACATATTAACGATATAAATAGTTTTCATGTTTGAAACTAATTTATGAATTAAGATAATATATAAGTTTCAATGAGCGCATTATGCTGAAGTGTCTGAAAGTGTATCAAGGGGTAATCGATAAGGATTTTTCCAATTTTCTTTGACTCGATATCACCTCGGAGTCCATGTTAATGTATATTGATAAAATGGTCGTTGAGACAGAAAGTCTATATATTCTTTGCATATATTTTTGAGATTAGAGTTTAACAATTAATTCATGAAATTTATGTATTTATTTAAAATGTTATATACATTTTTTTAGTAGCTATGAACTAATCATGCTAATTGTCAGTAACTACAAGTACTACTCTCAGATCTGAACATAGTGTCTTTTTTGTTTTTGTTTTGATGGAGGTATATATACCCTACAAACTGTATGTTTATTAGAATAGTAGAATAGATTGATATACAATTGGATGTCAATTATATATACATGTAACTGTTATGTACTAATATTATTATAATCTATAACAACAAACCACAGTATACTGAAGCGTATCACTAAAATATAATAGTTATTACGGTTAAGTTGAATTCACTGTCGTTTATTCATCATCCACATACGAACTTGTCTCTGAAAAAAATATGTCTCTGTACATTAACATCACTTTCAGGTATAGAGATTTGATTTTTTTCTGAGACAAGTGTATGTAACCAATCACTTGAGAACTTGCGGACATCCGATATTCAGTACTTTGATTATTGTTAGTTCTTGTGTTGTACTGTAGCACCAATGTCCCATGTTATTAGAGGAGAGTTGGCGTCTTCAAACAAATCCAACCCGCCACATTCTATACGTGCCTGTTCCGTCTGGTGCCTGTAGTGTCACATCTTTTAAAAAATGTTTTGTTATAAATTAGACCTCAAGGTTTTTTTATTTTTTAAATTGTTCTGTATTTTTCTTGTTGGTGGGTTTTAAAAGCCGACGTTACGGTATGGATTTTTATCATTGTTGAAGTCGGTATGGTCAAAATTCCAATCCTAAATATCTGTGTTTGAGTTCAAATATTCCCAGTTTATAAACTCTCTAGAGAGCTGTGCACCTATTATATCCAAAACACTGCACAGTTTTATCAACATAGATCCGTAACACCTCATCGAGATGAATATTTTGAAATAATAGTGTACAAAGAAGGAAGGAACTTGATACTCGCTCATATAATATATACAATGTATATTAGAATAAACATATGTGTAGATTTTTATATTGGAAGGGGGGATATCTTGGTAACCACTCCTGTTGTTGCATAAATTAATAATTAATTAACTCATTTGGATAGAATTTTGAAATCTGTTTACTTTTATCCTGCATTTCCGGTTGTTTTGTCGTGTCACAGAACAGCCGTCTTTGGCCTGTTTTTGTTCGCTAATACTATTTCTAACTTTAAAAAAAATAAGATTTTTACTTCTTGTTTAAAACCATTTTTGTTTTGTCTATGGAAAAGTTGAATCCATCACTATTAAGTGTTTTGGAACTAACGGGGTGTATTAATTATGCACCTATGGAAAATGTCTTGGTAAGCATAAAATCATGTTTTTTTATTCGCATAAACTTCCATTCATAAACATATAGTAAACTAATTATAACGATAACTGCATGTTTAATATTCAAAGCAACAAAATCTTCTAATCTAAACATTTATTGCAGTAGAGGCTGTGGTGATTAATCAATCTTCTCATAAATATTTATCAACGTAATAATAAACATGTAGTTAATTTTCTCAGCGTATTCTCAGTGAGACAACCATATCAAACATGTTGTTTTATCAGAAAATAAACAACAGTCCTGGCATGGCTCTCCAATTAAGGTTCATACAAACACAAACTCGGAAAATACAATCCAAGTCGCCATTGAATTTTAAATAACAGTTGAACAGTTGAAATCCAAGTAAATCAAAAAGGTGTAAGTGAACATACTTTTCTTTTTGATTAAGTTAGATAGATTACACTTGGGTTCTAGAAATAGTTGTAAAAACTATAGAGTTTCATTATAATGCGTCCTTCCCTCATGCAAGAGACTAAATGACATTGAAATTAATCATCATATTAACAACCATGTGTCACCGTACGACCTTTAACAGTGAGCAAAAAAAAAAGCAAAAACCTCATAGTCAGCAATAAAAGGCTTCGAAATGACAGTTCAAAGAAGAAAAATAACGACCTAATGTGTGCTCTGCTTCTAGAGTGTTATCAAATATATCAAAATTGTAGATTACGTGTTTTCTGTTTGAATTCATGCTGGCAAGTTGATTATTTCCATATCTTTCTGATAATACATTTGAACGAAAAAAGGAAGGAGTTCACAAATGTTTGTTGCATCCAATCTTCGCTTTGGGGTCTTCTGTAAACTAAGGAATTTACACCTTATTACATTAGATATCGGATAAAATTATCTCTGGTTTGTTATGTTTCGAAAAAGTATTGAAATATGAATTTCAGATTTTTACTTGAGGATTGTCTAAATAAAACTAAAATATTTCGAAATGTAAGTCATGAAAGCATATTTCAAAAATGCACATTCTTTATAATTTCAAGTAAAAAAAAATCGTTATCGTTTAACTTCTAAAAAATCCAAAAGGGTCCGATTTTTGCGTTCGTCAACAAATCTGGCCGTAAGCGCTTAACATAGAACATATATATCATATACATTTGTACCATTAATCATAAAAAGTAAATCTGAACATTACCTACATACAATGTTCTCAATGCAATCGCCTGGCATAACAGCAGAAAATCAGCAAGATAAGATCTACAAGCAGAAATCAACCGTATTGGTAGATAGTGTCGTTCCCTTGTATTGCTTCTTGTGTTTTTCTCAGAAACTATAAAAGATAGCACGAGACTTAAAAATGAAAATAAAAGGTAAAATAATCAGATAAATGTAAATAACTGATAGTCAGAATATTTTTCAATTTTTTTAAAGAATTGATATAAATTTATATTGACATCATTAAATAGATGTGTTTTCTTTACAAATTGTCGTCGTGGTAATTATTTTGACTGATCAATTGTCCAGTATATTGATTGCTATTCATAATCCAAAAATATGAAATTAATTAGAACTTGTCTCTCAGCTCGGGGCAAGATAATAGGGAAACATAATTAGTTACATGTTTTAACAGTAATTTCTAATCAGTAACACGATTAAATTTTACGATTTACTTTATCATTTCATATTTTATCTTATATTGTGTAGACCTACATCTGAATGTGCAATCTCTGTCGTGCAAGTCTTTGTCATATTTTAAACTAAATGCTGACTCAAAAACTGTAAAAAAGCAAACCAAAGTGAATTTAATCAATATATATAATTGATGGTACGATTAATAGGATTAATCAATTTACATTGAAACACCTCACATTATTTTCGGAGACAACAAGACAAAATGGAAGAATCATCGGTTTCAGACATATTCAATTCTACGAGATCAAGACGTTTTTTTTTTAGTTTTTTTTCAATGTGAAGTTAGTACAAACGCCATAGTTGATACCGTGTATTTGGTAATGAAGTTGGACAGGAATCTTCACAGACCAGCCTTATAATACCAAAGGACAAACTTCAATTCATTGTATTATAAAAACATAAATGTATGACTTGGATGGAAGGTAGTCACATTGACACTCATACCTCATCTTCTTATATCTATGTGTAAGGTACTATTGATAAGGCCTTAGAACATCAACTAAAATTACCGGTTAACCGGTTAATCGGTCGAACGATTATACGAGTAACGGTTACCGGTTATGCAAAAGTGTACGAATCGACAACACTATATAATAGATAACCTGAAACTTTGAACGGCAAAAATAAACAACAACAAGAAACGATTTATTCCTATCATTTATCATTCAACTGAAATATTGCATTGTGTCAATTGTGTACACAATGACTCGATAGGTGAACGATATAGAACCCCATGAGCCTCTATTTGAAACTAGTTAGGTTCCTAGCAAGTTCCAAAATGGCTTTCAGTCGTCAGAGTAATCTTTGTTTGCTACAAATGCCACTGCTCTATTTTTTTATAAATAATAATAAAGTTAATTAAATCTTAATATATCTGTATATTTGCAGGAAAATCTTTCAAAATGGCAGATAAAATGCCATCTAAGACAAAAGAGGTGGATGATAAGGGCAAAGTTCAGATTCTCCAGCTGGCGGTGCTTTCAGCCATTGTACTTCTGCTGGCAGTGTGTATCATAATTTTATCAGTGTTTTTGTCACGTGACAAGATGGAAATTTGTGATACTGGATATACCGTACTGCCAAGAGACTACGAACATCCTTCTGTATTCGATGGACTTACACCAGGAGAATACGAAGCAGTGAAGACGTACATGTTCACCAAGACCAATTTAAGTCTTGTTCTCGCAAGTGAAGGAACACCAAAGAACGCTTACATTTTTATGATTGACTTACTCTTACCTCCAAAAGACAAGGTCATTGAGCATCTGGATAATGGCATGAAACAACCTGAGAGAAAAGCGCTTGTAGTTGTGTTTAGAGGAGATTTATCTACCGGGTTAGTAGAGGAATATGAAGTAGGCCCGCTTAGTTATCCTAATTATCACAGGAAAGTTAATCCTCATCCTATCCCTTTCAATTTCAGGCCCATGGACGATCCAGAATACGGGCGTCTCTTTGAAATTATTACAAAAGCCTGCGAAACACTTTATCCCCTTCTAATAGAAAGCTATGGGCTAGCATACCACAACTGCACGTCAAGCGAAAACTGTATGCAGTTTTATGATGTAGCTCCACGCGGCATAAATGATGAAGAAAGAAGGTCATGGTTTTGGGGCTTTAGGGATGTTGAAGGACTATATCTTCATCCACTTGGACTTGAAATCCAAATCGATCATGTGCATCGAACATTTTCAGATTGGAAAATTCTTCAAATAGTTTACAATGGTCAAAAAAGAGCATCTCCTGAACTTTTAATCGAAGATTATAAAAAGGGAAATATAAAGAAATTAAAAATACCCACACCTACACCTGAACAAAATTTATATTCAACGTACAAAAGGAGAGGGGAAAGTGAAATGAAAGAACCATTACAAGGACCAAAGCTAATAGAACCAGATGGTCATAGATACAAAATACATGGATTACATGTTACGTATATGCATTGGGAGTTCAACATCAACACGAAGGCTTCAACCGGTGTACAATTATTTGATATTAAATTCCAGAAAGAGCGTATTGCGTATGAACTATCTTTTCAGGAAGCATGTGTATTCTATTCAGGATATGGACCTGCTCAAGGCATAACGAATTACTATGACGTGTCCTGGTTTATAGGAGCGTACATCAATGAACTGGTTGTCGGAGTAGATTGTCCAGATACTGCAACATTTTTGGATGTTGATTTCTTTTTAAAATCCGAAAACCCTTTCCGAATAAAAAAAGGAATTTGCGTATTTGAGGAACATGCAAGTGTTCCGTTGAGACGACATTATGCTTCCGATTTTCATGGAAGCTATTTTTTTTATGGTGGTTTAGGAGATTATCGTTTGGTTGTCAGATCTATTGCAAACGTCTGGAACTATGACTACATATTTGATTACATATTTCATTTGAATGGGGCCATAGAGGTGCAAGTTTATTCAACAGGATATGTGCAATCAGCTTTCCCGCTAGACGATGAATTACGATATGGAAGTAAAATGGCGTCATTTATGATGGCCAATATTCACCAGCATTTATTTCATTATAAAGTAGATTTAGATATAAATGGTCGTTCAAATATGTATTCTACTCTAGATATATCTACTGAAACTTTTAAATCGCCTTGGTATTCAAATTTTAATAAAACACAATTTAAATTCGAATTGAACAAAAAATCAACTGAAGAAGAAGCAAACTACAAAACCGCAAATGAAGCAAGGTATGACATTTTCTATAACGACCAGGTTGAGAATGAATTCAAAAACAAAAGAGCCTATCGAATACTTAACCACGGGAAAACCCCGTATCTGTTATCGAAATCGTCAGAAACCAATGCCGCACGTTGGGCAAAATTTCCGTTAGCAGTCAGTAAATATAAAGATAACGAGATATCCAGTACTTCTATTTATGCAAATAACGGACCACGAAATCCCGTCGTTGATTTCGAGAAGTTTATTTCAGATAACGAGACTTTAGAAAATGAGGATCTGGTTGCCTGGGTAACTTTAGGCGTTTTACACATTCCTCATACAGAAGATATTCCATCTACAACCACAGCAGGATCCCAGGTGCGATTTTTTATTTTACCGTTCAATTATTTTCCTGAGTGTCCAAGTATGTCGTCTCCAAATGCAGTTCATATCACTCCTAAAGGAGCGAATGGTATAAATCTTAATACATTTGGAACCAGTCATAAGTCTAATTGTGTACAGAAACATAACGGACCAGCTTCATATGATGGCAGAGTTTATGATGCTAACTAAAACAGAGTTAGGTATTGTGCCCAACAGGTTGAGAATTACGGAAGTATATATGAGTTTTTCGTGTTTCTTATTAGTTTAAACATATTTAATTATAGTTGATTGGGAAACAAGTTTTGCAACTTATATTAATCCCTTTCCACTTTGCGGGTACGAGTGCTGTCTTGTAGCGGCATTAGCCTGCTCTTTTTCGAAATCTACAAGGGTGTTTCTTATTTCTTTTCTTCCCCACGTTTGGATATCTAGGACTATACTTTTTGTGATAGTGAACTATAACATGCAAATTAATCATCAATGTCATCATGATATACATTATTAATACAAATACAATGTATAATATTTCCCCGTAATGAACTCTCAATTCAAGTCACAATTTGTAAAAGTAAACTATTATAGGTCAAAGTATGGTCTTCAACACGGAGCCTTCTTGGCTTACACCGAACAGCAAGCTATAAAGGGCACCAATATGACTAGTTTAAAACAAATCAAACAGGAATTCCAAAGTCCAATTAAAAAAGAGTTAGCTAATGCATTACAAGTTTTAATTTCAGGACAAATTTACAAATCGCAACTAAGTAAAAACACAAGCGGCTATAAATTTGAAATTTGGAGTTAATATGAAATAAAACCGTAATTTTCTCAAATATTGTGATAAACATCCACAAGTACATGTATCCACACTATAACCGGTTCTTACAAGGAGTAGATTCAATAACTGCGTTGAGTAGAAGGATTTTACCCCCCCCCCCCCCCAAAAAAAAAATAAATAAATAATAAAATAAAAATAATAACAAAAAACACTAGAAAGTACCTTGGTGTATAGAAAAATTTATTGTAATAATTTTTCGCATTCACAGTCACGTCCTGTCGAAATTGGGACGGTAATTAAATGCCTAGTTTACAGATGGTATTCAGCTCTCTATACTCGTTCGTTAAAATTTTCAAGTGCATTTGTACATGTAACAACTTTGGTCAAAAATGGGAAAATTGAGCCACAATTAAGCAAGTTGACATTTACAAATTACCCACCCTAAGGCCTTTATACTTGTCGAACCATTTACATGCATATCTATTAGGGAACACACATTTACGATGCTGGACCAGAGTAAAACACTCAATAGCAGGCCAAACAGGATGAAGTTTACTGTCTATAAAAAGTTGTGGTATGATTGTCAATGGAATCTATAGAACCAAGAGTTCCAAGAGGTGAAGTTGAAATAATTCCTTCGTTAATTTTAGGGACGCCATCACGTTGGTTGACCGATAGCGGATATGTCGTAACTACAATACTGTCACCCATTTTTTTTTATTGCCGGGTATATATGAACATGGGAAACACGACGGGTGTTTCATGTGGAGCAGGATCTGTCTATCCTTTCGGAGCACCCGAGACCACCCTCAGTTTTTGGGGGGTTCGTGTTGCTCGGTCTTTAGTTTTTTTCTAATGTGTTTTGTGTATTATAGTTTGTCTATTTATCTTTTTCTCTCTTAACCATGGCGTTGTCAGTTTAAATAAGTTAACCCTTTGGTATCTTTCGCATTTTTTTTAAAGGTACCCGTACAGCCTTCAACAATGACGACACATACCGCATAAGAAACTATAAAATATCTCGAAATACTACATGACTGTAAAACAATTAAAAGGAAAAAAATAACGGCATGGTTGTCGTCTGTTTGTGTGGTTCATAAGTGTTTCTCGTTTTTTATATAGATTAGACCGTTGGTTTTCCCGTTTAAATGGTTTTACATTAGACAACAAATGGAAGTTTTTAACGACCTTGTCTGGCTATACAGCCCTTGCACGGTCGGTTTTTACATTAGTAATTTTTGGGGCCCTTTATAGCTTGCTGTTCGGTGTGAGCATAAGCTCCGTGTTGGAGACCGTACCTTGACCTATAAAGGTCTACTTTTATAAATTGTGACTTGGATCGAGAGTTATCTCATTTGCACACATACCACATTTTCCTATATAAATGATATGTACAAAACGATAAATGAAAAACAAATATAATTTGACAACAAATGACAACCACTGAATTACAGGTTCCTGACTTGGGATAGGCACATTCAGAATGTGGCGGGGTTAAAGTAGTTTGCTCGTACCAAATCCTTCCCTAACTTGAGACAATGGTGTAACAGTACAACATAAGCACGAACTATCAGAATCAATTAATGACGGCATAAATCATTAGATCGATTCAAAGCATAAAAAGCACCTAAAAGACACAAAAGACAAAAATACAGATCCGAAAGTACTCGCAATTATTGAAAGCTACATGCATTTCAAAGCCAATAACAATCAATAAGAAAATTGAATACAATATCAATCGAGGCAAAATATTGATGTTTGTTTGCTGAAGTTTTCGACCACACTTTATACATGTAATATTGATAGAGCTGCGACTATAGAAATAAAATGAAAATTCAGTAAGAGATTTTTTTTAATAAAAAATACGAATGCACTGTAAACATGATAAAAATGTATAAATAATTAAATGTCAAGTTTGTGGTAGAGTAACTAACGTCCCCTGAACCGCCTCATACAGATTGGATCGACTCTACACCGACATCGTCCAGGCACTTTTCTTTCACAAATTCCAGCACAACCTGCACACGTGGGTCTCATGACTCTTCTAAATACCTTCCACCATCTAACGGCTTCAGCTAAAGGTGGATTATTTGAACACAGTTGCTACAATAGAAGCATAAATATATATTTAGTAATTTAACTTGAGGGGGGTCTGTTTTTATATAGTTTAAACATTTATTAGGTAGTATATATTCATATTCTAATCGTTGCTCCCGTTGGCATGAAATGTCACTGCAAACTGAATGGGGAGGGATCTTCAATCTTGGGAACAGGTCAGCATACAATAGCTGCAACAACCTCCCCTCTGTCTTACAGTTATGCGCTTGTTAAACAATAAAAGATACAAAACTGAGATCTTAAAATATCTGTTCACATATAAAACGCCTTTTGCTCTACTTTTGTTATTGGGTAGCTGTCTCAATGGCGATACTAAAACATCTCTTTTTATTGAGACACCATATCGAGTTGGTTGGCAAAAATACTGTTTCACAGATAATAACGGATACGTTCCTAATGTCGTTACTACAATCCCGTCCTCTTTCCCGAATGTGACCTACCGAATTACACCTATTACCAGGTTTGTACTTACATGATCTTACATGAGAAACACAACGGGTGTCACATGTGGAGCAGGATCTCAGCGGCTTATTCTTTAGGATCACCTGAGTTCACCCACCTCCCCATTTGTTGGTGGGGATCATGTTTCTATGTTGTGTATTGTACACTATTCTTTGTTGGTATTTTTTTTAACTTTTTTATCCATGGCGTTGTTAGTTTTTTTTTCCACTTACGAATTTGAATGTCCCTCTGGTATCTTGCCTCACTTTTATTCCTTATACTACATTATTTAGGGTATATAAATGGTTTGTATAATTTCGAAATTCGTGTAACTATATATTTCTTTGGAAAAAAAATTAGCGTATATATGAAATTCACACACAAGTAAAATTGTACATCTCCCCCATATTTAATTTCAAGAAGGGTTTCCAGGTAAGAATTTGAAATATAATTCTGTTGACTATCTCAGAAACCAAATATAAATAACTTATATTTTGTGTTTGGAAACGCATGTCAATTCAGTTTACTAAACACCGTAGAAAATGTTTTTTTTATCCGTAACTTATGATTCCAATGAAATACAAAATAAATTGAAAACAAATTACTTACACTTGCAGAAAAAATGTGTATGAAAATCTTTGAAGTGGTAAAGAAATATTGCGATAATTAAGGGAACAAATTCGGATAGAACGAGCGAGTCGATCGATCCAAAAAAACAACAGATGCTGGTGTTGTGTAAATAACGAAGACAGGGGCGGATCCAGCCATTTTTAAAAGGTGGCAGAGGGTCCAAACATATGTCCCGATACAAATGCATGATCGTCCAAAAAAAGGGGGTTCAACCCCCGGAACCCCCCCCCCCCCTTAGAATCCGCCACTGGAGGATGAATAATATCTATACTTACTATCGATACGAAGGTCAATACGAAAAAAGCCAACTTGAGATGTAAAGAATTCATCGTCTATAATTTCTGAAATATAAAGAATATATGGTCTGAACATTCAATTGTTGGGTCAGTACAGTTGATGCTTATGCGGGTTTACATGCGAGTAATGGTATATGAAAAGGTTAAATACTTATTGACAGTTTACTGGGTTGCATTCAATATCGTAGCGGCTACATGTGTAGATTTATGACTATTGAACGTGTAGCTAGCATAGCTGGCCTGCTACATAGATATTGATAACAGCATATGTGGCTATTACATAGATCTATGATAGCGCTACTAGGCTAGCTACACGTTCAATAGTCATAAATCTACGTAGCCCTATACATGTAGCCGCTATGATATAATTAGGCGAAATATACTTTTATAAAACATTAAACATATTTAGAACTCGTTGAAATGCTGAATAGAGAACATGGAGAAGAAAATGAAATGTGTTGCATATTATACTTGTCCATATTGAAATAAAGTTCAATAGTTTTAGAAGTTCTAAATGTGGATATAAAATATCATAAACATAAGTCCTATTTACGTATGCCACGCAGATCGCATAAACTAAACAGTATGTCTTACATTTGATTATAGTTATAAATCTTGTCAGTAACCATGGTAACAATGTTTACTGAATGGTTATCATGGTTACAGCGAAATTCATATTAAGACCCAAATAAATGACTCACTGCTTCACTGTCGTATACTGAACGGTCCCAAAAAGATATCTAAGTCGCTATTTCGAATTCCCAACAAATTAAAACAAATATATTTTTAAAATATCTCTATCCGACCATATATATCTTACCTAGACACTCATCTAAGAAATTATTTTTTACAAGAGGGATGCTGAGAAATTAACAATTATACACGACATCCATTATACTAAGCTGGTATTGAAGAAACCTTAAATTTTCTGATCGAAAATTGTTTTCCCATTAAGACATAATGATTTTAATTATATTCTGCAACGCAAAAACCAATTTGAAGTTAGGTGTAAATTTTATTTCCATTCCGTAAGTAAAAAAACCTAATCCCCCTCAAAATTTAATGTCATTTTGATAATTTATTACTAATTTTATAAACTGCAAAATTGCAATCTAGGTGCCAACATTAATTAATTAAATTTATATTAAGCAATCAGTGGCGGATCCAGAAATTTTCATAAGTGGGGGCCCGCTGACTGACCTAAGAGGGGGCCCGCTCCAGTGATTCCCTATATAAGCAACCACATTTTTTCCCAAAAAGGGGGGGGGGGCCTGGGCCCCCCCCCCCCCCCCTAAATACGCCTCTGGCAATATCTAATATGACGATCAAATAAAATTTATTGATAAAAAAAAGTATCTGACAGTGTATCCACTGACCGCGTGTCCGCGGTGCTTGTGGTTACTGTCCAAAACAAAACATAAATTCAACCAACAACCCCCTTTTCCTTATCATACACTTACCTTAGTAATTGTTTGCCCAGAAATAAACTGCTATTCTACTGAATCCGCTCTTCGACTTCGCTATTTATTCATAAATAACTGGAGTGTACAAACAAAAACAAACTTTCAAATGATACTATTAATAGCGACGATGGCCACTAACTAAAAGCTTTCTAGAAATGTTGTTTACTGTTTATATCGTGTTACTTTTCGATAATTAACCCCTGGAGTTCTACGAAAAGTCACGGAGGTGCTTATATGAAAAACAACAATGGTCAGTTTGATGATTTCCTAAAACATTTGGGTCAAACAACGGTGGCGTCATCCCTGTTCTACGAATTGTTAGCTTTAATGAAATATTATAGTGTTACTGTATGCTGATCAGCCTTTAGTATTTATCAACAAATGTTAATGTAAACAGGTGGAAATGCTATAAATAACCTCGTGACCTTAAACCTCTTGACCACTGAGAAGGTAAATTTTTCTGTCGAATATAATAATGCATTGGTACGTTCATACTTGTACTTAAAATCATCGATTTTAAAGACGTTATTCATAAGGGAGCTACCATTTGATTTTTATGGGGGGGGGGGCTAGGATGAAATTTGAAAAAATAGGCAGGACAGGAGTTTTGAGTAAAAAAAAAGGCAGGATGAGCAACTTGGTAAAAAAAAGGCAGGATGACAATTTGTGTAAAAAAAGTCAGGATAAACTAGTAAAAAAAAGGCAGGACCGAATAGAGTAAAAAATAAAAAGGCAGGACAGGGATTACAACTGAAAAAAAAGCAGGACAACATTTTTAATCCTAGCCCCCCCCCCCCCCCATAAAAATCAAATGGTAGCTCCCTAATGATTGTTTTTTCTCGTTGTAATCAAACAAATAAAACGATCACATTGACCAACTGCGGACTGGACGGTAAAACCAATACCCGAGATGGAACTTAATCATACCTGCCAACTTTTCAAAATGCCCATGGGGGTTTTGCGTGGTAGATGGCTGTCATAGTCCTAAAAAAAACCTTCAAAGGGGCCTTCAAATACATTTTAATGTTGTTTTTGGCTTCTTCATACTTTCTTAAGCTTAAGTCGTTATAAAATTAATTGTTTTGTTTAAATTGTGGACAAAATTGCTCTTTCAAAATTTCAATTTGGGAGCCTCCATGGGGGAAACCCCCCGCAAATAGTGACAGTTGGCAGGTATGCTTAATTGTTTAATTGATCTCAGACATAATGAAAATTGCATGAAATAATCTGTTAATGAACGTTTAATAACCATGACTAATCAGTCAATTATACATTATTGAAATAATGAGATTGAAATACAGCCTGTTTGATAAATTTAGTATTGAACTGCTCTACAGTAGTACTGAAGCGAAGAGGTTTGGCTAGGATGCCAGGCCAGCTTTGAGTTCGAACATCGAGGTTCGGTGGTTTTATCCGTGCCCTCCCGATTCTTCCACTAATAAAATCAATGGCCTCAATGTTCTTTTTCTTTCCGAGTATTATTCCCTATAAATTACTACCCAGAGTACCACTACTGTTGTAATATAGTAAGCAGGATCCTCACTAAGGCGAGTCTACGAGTCCCGAGTTTATTAAAAACAGTTTTGACTCATTTTCAAAACTGGTGAGTTCAAGGTTGTAAAATGGTTCTAAGAACATAATTATATCATCATTTTATAGCAAAACTACTTTGAAATTTTTTATAAATATTTAATTTGATGTCATTTATTCCTCTGTTTTTTTTTCTCATGGAGACTAAAATAATACATCATATAGCAATCAATTTCTTACCACTGTTGACTCGCAAACGCCATGACTAAAATTACGAGTCCGAAGTATCCTAAGAACAATGTAGCATAGAAACTAAGCTCAAAGTCAACTAGAATGAAATTCAAAACAGTGTGTCTGTGGCCATTGATTGACACATTAAATTCATCCATTGACTGGGACAATTTACGCGAACGTTTGTCTGTAACGACCACTGTTCACGACGTACCTACGATAGACATTTAAACTGTGGGGTCACCAAAGGTTTCTTAACGCCTTTAATTATAAAATAATTCGAAAAATTAATCAGGAATAACCGGTTTATGTTTTGATTTATATAATTGGTATAAATCATAACATCGTGTTATTTCTGATTAATTTTTCGAATTACTTTATTAAGGTGTTGAGAACCTTTGGTGACCCAATAGTTTAAGTGTCTTTAAAAAGTACATAGTGAGCAGTGGTCGTTACATACAAACGTTCACCTAAATTGTCCCAGCCAATGGATGAATTTAATGTGTCAATCAATAGCCACAGCCACACTGTTTTGAATTTCATTTCAACTATTTCAGCAACAACTGACTTAATATTAGAGCTTGACTTGCTAATCACTTTTGGTTTTATTGTAAAATTTAAAAAAAAATGGCAAAAAACTCCAGAGTTGATTCTTAACCATGTCAGCGAACACATTTTAAAAACTATATATCCTATGGATGATTGCTGCAACGTTTGATTAAGGTTGGTCCAGAGTTTCAAGGAAGTTATTTGTGCAAGTTAAAGGACGACGACGACGGACCCAAAGTGATATATATGAGAATAGCTCAATTGGCCTTTTGTGCAAGTTGAGCTAAAATTTAAAAAAAAATTAATAAGAAACCATTGTATAGACACAGTTAAGATGAGTACTTATTTTAGCCAACATCAACCACTCAACCGTTAACCATAAGATTCAAACTTATAACCTTTACAGTAAATTATCCAAAATCAAAAGAAAAGAAGCCTATCCTTTTCGGGTTTATCTATTCTGACATCGGACTCGGGCTTCTTATAAACTGAGTTTTACTGTGCGTTTGTTTTTCTATATTGACTAAAGGTACATGTATAGGGGGAAGATTGAGATCTAAAAAAAACATGTTTTTGAGCCTCTGGTCTTTATTAGTCATGTAATGTATGATTTTTTATTTAAGTTTCTTTTATATATTTCTGAGTTGAGTATGACTTCCATTATCAATGAACTAGTACACACTTTTCCTTAGGGGGCCAGCTGTAGCACGCCTCGCGGGATTTTCTTTCTTTATTGAAGACCCATTGGTGGCCTTCTGCTGTTTTCCGCACTTTTGTCGGGTTGTTGTCTCTTTAACACATTCCCCATTTTCATTCTTTGTCTTATCAAACAGTATTACAAGCAGACTTTTATATCAAGTATGACATATCTTCTATGATAAGGAATACTTGTATACCATATTCCTCTTGGGGTAGCCTTCATTTTCTCCATTAGAAATATAATTTAAATTGCTTTTGGAATTTGTGGATTTCTGCAACACAACTCTCCAAGGGAACGGTTAAGCGCTCTCAAACTGCTCTATGGTCGAATTGTTGTCTCTTTTTAAGTTTTATACATTTCCGATTTCCATTCTCAATTTTATTAATACCGGACATATTCTTTTTGTTCCTTTTCTCAAGCCAGGAGCCTGTAGTTATGTGATTTTCGTTAATTACATAAATGTATTTCATATTTGTTTTTTGTAAATTATTTTGATAAAGATTAGGCAGTCATTTTTCTCATTTGAATGATTCCATAATGATGATAGAAGTGTTTAACGATATTGACTGGCTTTACAGCACTCGCAAGATCGGTGAGTATTTCATATTGTTCATGTCGGGGCCTTTTATAGCCGACTATACAATATGTTTCTATTCTCATTGTTGAAGGCTGTATTGTTGCTTATATTTGTTAACATTCACTTCATTTGACCTTTGTTGGATAATTCTCATTGGCAATCATACCACATCTCTTTATTTCTATATTAATAAACTCCTTATAACTTTTACATTGTATTATGTATATGGTATAATTGTCTTATATGGAAAGCCAGACAAGTTTTACAGTTCCACGGTAACTGACGTCTCATAGCAGAGCTCTCAGTTTTGTCATGATAGCTTTTTTTTACGTCTGCAACGTAGCAGGACATGTGACGAATCTTCATACCAACCATAAAACAGGAATACCACACTAAATGAATCAATAACCATAATACACAACGGGAATACCACACTTAATAAATCAACAACCATAATAGACAACGAGAACAACCATAATACACAACGGGAATACCACACTTAATGTATCAACAACCATAATACACAACGGGAATACCACACTTAATGAATCAACAACCATCATACACAACGAGAATACCACACTAAATGAATCAACAACCATCATACACAACGGGAATACCACACTTAATGTATCAACAACCATAATACACAACGGGAATACCACACTTAATGAATCAACAACCATCATACACAACGAGAATACCACACTAAATGAATCAACAACCACAATACACAACGGGAATACCACACTTAATGAATCAACAACCATAATACACAACGAGAATACCACACTTAATGAATCAACAACCATAATAAACAACGGGAATACCACACTTAATGAATCAACAACCATCATACACAACGGGAATACCACACTTAATGTATCAACAACCATCATACACAACGGGAATACCACACTTAATGAATCAACAACCATCATACACAACGGGAATACCACACTTAATGAATCAACAACCATAATACACAACGGGAATACCACACTTAATGAATCAACAACCATCATACACAACGGGAATACCACACTAAATGAATCAACAACCATAATACACAACGGGAATACCACACTAAATGAATCAATAACCATAATACACAACGGGAATACCACACTTAATGAATCAACAACCATAATAGACAACGAGAACAACCATAATACACAACGGGAATACCACACTTAATGTATCAACAACCATCATACACAACGGGAATACCACACTTAATGAATCAACAACCATCATACACAACGGGAATACCACACTAAATGAATCAACAACCATAATACACAACGGGAATACCACACTTAATGAATCAACAACCATAATACACAACGGGAATACCACACTAAATGAATCAACAACCATCATACACAACGAGAATACCACACTTAATAAATCAACAACCATCATACACAACGGGAATACCACACTTAATGAATCAACAACCATAATACACAACGGGAATACCACACTTAATGAATCAACAACCATCATACACAACGGGAATACCACACTAAATGAATCAACAACCATAATACACAACGGGAATACCACACTAAATGAATCAATAACCATAATACACAACGGGAATACCACACTTAATGAATCAACAACCATAATAGACAACGAGAACAACCATAATACACAACGGGAATACCACACTTAATGTATCAACAACCATCATACACAACGGGAATACCACACTTAATGAATCAACAACCATCATACACAACGAGAATACCACACTAAATGAATCAACAACCATAATACACAACGGGAATACCACACTAAATGAATCAACAACCATAATACACAACGGGAATACCACACTAAATGAATCAACAACCATCAAACACAACGAGAATACCACACTAAATGAATCAACAACCATAATACACAACGGGAATACCACACTTAATGAATCAACAACCATAATACACAACGGGAATACCACACTTAATGAATCAACAACCATCATACACAACGAGAATACCACAATAAATGTATCAACAACCATAATACACAACGGGAATACCACACTAAATGAATCAACAACCATAATACACAACGGGAATACCACACTTAATGAATCAACAACCATAATACACAACGGGATTACCACACTAAATGAATCAACAACCATAATACACAACGGGAATATCACACTAAATGAATCAACAACCATAATACACAACGGGAATACCACACTTAATGAATCAACAACCATAATACACAACGGGAATACCACACTAAATGTATCAACAGCAATAATACACAACGGGAATACCACACTAAATGAATCATCAACCATAATACACAACGGGAATACCACACTAAATGAATCATCAACCATAATAGACAACGGGAATATCACACATATTGCAGAGTAAATACTTCTATGTTAATCAGGTTTAACATTAGCTTAAACATTGGAAGGACGGGTGATTGAGACGGCATGCCTATGAATAATAGTATGGCACAGTAAGTCCCTTCAAAATCTTGATGTAAGCTTCTTTAACCAGAAGAGTTCAGCTTATGTAAACATCCACACAGAAAGAAAAAAGACAGGCCCTGAGCATGGATGTTAAATTTGTAAAATAAGTCACTTTACAAAATTTGTAATAGGTTAATTGACCAAAATGTTAAAGGGTATCAATGACAACTGTATGTCAGAAGGTAAAGTTTCAGAAACTATTTAACTGATAACAATGTTTGTTTTGGCTTTCAGATGCTTCAAGAAAAGTCAAAATTTGTCCCAAATTGGAGGTCAAGTGACACTTACTTCAGTGTCAATACATGTTTACTTGAGGTCCTTTTTATGGCAGAATAAATGAAGAGTTCAAATTTCCTCTGCATTGCACAAATTTCAACTATTCAAGGTACAAGGGCAATAACTCAAATAAATGGGGAATATGTCCATAGGGACACAGATGATATTTATGATTAATATTTCCAAGGGGCATAACTCATTCCAAATTATAGATAAGCACTAATTTTGGAACTCATACAAAACATAAAGTTATAAAGGGACATAACTCAAGAACTGTAAAAGTGAAGTTGCCAAAATTTGAACTTAAACCAAGTTTAGTGGTTGTAAAATTGAATATTGCATTTTATTGTATAGCAATATAATATTTCCCACAGAAAGTAACCAAAAGTTAGCGTGCAATAAATTCAAATATTGCACTAGTGCAATAAATCTTCAAAATTCATGACGTCATCAACGATCAAATCTTAGTTTAAACCAGTTTTTACTTTTAAATATTATATTGCTATACAATAAAAGGGTTATTGCATGAATATTGGGGAATATTGTCCCTCGTAGAACATATATTGCACTCGCAAGCTCGTGCAATATAAAATTCTACTCGGGACAATATTCCCCAATATTCATGCAATAACCCTATAGTATAAAGGATTGGCTTTAGGTTGCAGTCTTGTAATTGACTGCTCCATAGGCTTACATGCAATACAGCTGATCTTTGCAAATAAAAAAATAAAAAAAATGCTACATAGAAAAAAAATGTCATGTTCATATCATGTATAAACTAATGTGAAATTGTGATTAAAAAAAAACAAGAGGCTCTCAAGAGCCTGAATCGCTCACCTTAATTCTTTTGGTTAAATCTCTCATCAATGATTATTTTGGCTTTTCAATTTATTTAAATATTTTTTGGATCGTCCTATTTTCTTCAAAAGCCAAAAAAAATAATCATTTTCTCCTATGTTCTATTTTAGCCATAGGAGCTATGTTTCTTGACATACAAGGCAATAAAATATAAAATTTATACTAGATACTCTGAAACTCATTTAGCCTAAGTTTGGCTGAAATTGATACAGCAGTTTCAAAGGAGAAGATTTTTTAAAGTAAGTCAACATGATGAACAAATTGTGAAAAAAGTCTTTAAAGGGCAATAACTCCTTAAGGGGTCAATTGACAATTTTGGTCAAATTGACTTAATTGAAGATCTTACTTTGCTGAACATTATTGCTGTTTACAGTTTATTTCTATCTATAATTATATTCAAGATAATAAACAAAAACAGCAAAATTTCCTTAAAATTATCAATTCAGGGGCAGCAACCCAACAACAGGTTGTCTGATTCATCTGAAAATTTCAGGGCAGATAGATCTTGACCTGATAAACAATATTACCCCCATGTCAGATTTGCTCTAAATGCTTTGGTTTTTGAGTTATAAGCCAAAAACTGCATTTGACCCCTATGTTCTATTTTTAGCAATGGCGACCATGTTTGTTGATAGATCATAACTTCGGATACAATTTACAAACTAGATACCCTAAGGAACATTCAGTTAAAGTTTGGAAGTATTTGGCCCAGTAGTTTCAGAGGAGAAGATTTTTGTAAAAGATTACTAAGATTTACGAAAAATGGTTAAAAATTGACTATAAAGGGCTATAACTCCTAAAGGGGTCAACTGACCATTTCCGTCATGTTGACTTATTTGTAAATCTTACTTTGCTGAACATTATTGCTGTTTACAGTTTATCTCTATCTATAATAATATTCAAGATAATAACCAACCAGATGCTCCGCAGGGCGTAGCTTTATACAACCGCAGAGGTTGAACCCTGAACGGTTGGGGCAAGTATGAACACAACATTCAAGCTGGATTCAGCTCTAAATTTGGATTGTGATTAAATAGTTGACACAGCATAGGTTTCTGACACAGAATGAATGTGTTCTAATGAACTTAAAATTTTTGTTTTCTCTTAGAGCAATTCACTATGCTGTTGAATATTAATCCTCTCAAAAAAATGTTTGAAGAAATTTTCTTTTTTATTTATGAAATTTCAAATGAGAAAAATTGAACCCAATTTTTTTAATCACATCCCCCTTTCCCTTATTCCAAAACTAATCTCAATTAAAATTTCTAATGGAGTTTGCAACAATAACTACTCATTTAAATACACCATAAAATATTAAGATGTAAAAAAACTGCTTGTTATCTATCACTGAATGGTAAAGATTATTTTAATTTATCAGTTGGTAGTAAAAAGTGAATATACATTGTATATTGTATATAACAAAGATTTAAGTTGATTCTGGACAAAGAAAGATAACTCCAATTAAAAAAAAATCTTGCTATTGCACAATATTTTGCAATTAGATATTTCTTGCTTACTATTCTGGACAAAGAAAGATAACTCTAATTAAAAAAAAATTTGCTATTTCACAATATTGTGCAATTAGATATTTCTTGCCATTGCACAATACTGTGCAATTGAAAAGACTTGCTATTGCACAATACTTAATATAATAATTTTAGATCCTGATTTGGACCAACTTGAAAACTGGGCCCATAATAAAAAATCTAAGTACATTTTTGGATTCAGCATATCAAAGAACCCCAAGATTTCAATTTTTGTTAATATCAGACTAAGTTTAATTTTGGACCCTTTGGACTTAAGTGTAGACCAATTTGAAAACAGGACCAAAAATGAAGAATCTACATACACAGTTAGATTTGGTATATCAAAGAACCCCATTTATTCAATTTTTGATGAAATCAAACAAAGTTTAATTTTGGACCCCGATTTGGACCAACTTGAAAACTGGGCCAATAATCAAGAATCTAAGTACATTTTTAGATTCAGCATATCAAAGAACCTAACTGATTCATTTTTTGTCAAAATCAAACTAAGTTTAATTTTGGACCCTTTGGACCTTAATGTAGACCAATTTAAAAACAGGACCAAAAGTTAAGAATCTACATACACAGTCATGACAGTTAGATTCGGCATATCAAAGAACCCCAATTATTCAATTTTGATGAAATCAAACAAAGTTTAATTTTGGACCCTTTGGGCCCCTTATTTTGTTGGGACCAAAACTCCCAAAATCAATACCAACCTTCCTTTTATGGTCATAAACCTTGTGTTTAAATTTCATAGATTTCTATTTACTTATACTAATGTTATGGTCCGAAAACCAAGAAAAATGCTTATTTGGGTCCCTTTTTGGCCCCTAATTCCTAAACTGTTGGGACCTAACTCCCAAAATCAGTACCAACCTTCCTTTTGTAGTCATTAACATTGTGTTTAAATTTCATTGATTTCTATTTACTTAAACTAAAGTTATTGTGCGAAAACCAAGAATAATGCTTATTTGGGTCCTTTTTTGGCCCCCAATTCCTAAACTGTTGAAACCAAAACTCCCAAAATCAATCCCAACCGTTCTTTTGTGGCCATAAACCTTGTGTCAAAATTTCATAGATTTCTATTAACTTAAACTAAAGTTATAGTGCGAAAACCAAGAAAATGCTTATTTGGGCCCTTTTTGGCCCCTAATTCCTAAAATGTTGGGACCAAAACTCCCAAAAGCAATACCAACCTTCCTTTTGTGGTCATAAACCTTGTGTTAAAATTTCATAGATTTCCATTCACTTTTACTAAAGTTAGAGTGCGAAAACTAAAAGTATTCGGACGACGACGACGACGCCAACGTGATAGCAATATACGACGAAAATTTTTTCAAATTTTGCGGTCGTATAAAAACAGCAAAATTTCTTTAAAATTACCAATTCAGGGGCAGTAACCCAACAACAGGTTGTCTGATTCATCTGAAAATTTCAGGGCAGATAGATCTGGACCTGATAAACAATATTACCCCATGTCAGATTTGCTCTAAATGCTTTGGTTTTAGAGTTATAAGCCAAAAACTGCATTTGACCCCTCTGTTCTATTTTTAGCAATGGGACCATGTTTGTTGATAGATCACAACTTCTGATACAATTTACAAACTAGATACCCTAAGGAACATTCAGTTAAAGTTTGGAAGTATTTGGCCCAGTAGTTTCAGAGGAGAAGATTTTTGTAAAAGATTACTAAGATTTACGAAAAATGGTTAAAAATTGACTATAAAGGGCTATAACTCCTAAAGGGGTCAACTGACCATTTCCGTCATGTTGACTTATTAGTAAATCTTACTTTGCTGAACATTATTCCTGTTTACAGTTTATCTCTATCTATAATAATATTCAAGATAATAACCAAAAACAGCAAAATTTCCTTAAAATTACCAATTCAGGGGCAGCAACCCAACAACAAGTTGTCTGATTCATCTGAAAATTTCAGGGCAGATAGATCTTAACCTGATAAACAATATTACCCCCATGTCAGATTTGCTCTAAATGCTTTGGTTTTTGAGTTATAAGCCAAAAACTGCATTTGACCCCTATGTTCTATTTTTAGCAATGGCGACCATGTTTGTTGATAGATCATAACTTCGGATACAATTTACAAACTAGATACCCTAAGGAACATTCAATTAAAGTTTGGAAGTATTTGGCCCAGTAGTTTCAGAGGAGAAGATTTTTGTAAAAGATTACTAAGATTTACGAAAAATGGTTAAAAATTGACTATAAAGGGCAATAACTCCTAAAGGGGTCAACTGACCATTTCCGTCATGTTGACTTATTTGTAAATCTTACTTTGCTGAAAATTATTCCTGTTTACAGTTTATCTCTATCTATAATAATATTCAAGATAATAACCAAAAACAGCAAAATTTCCTTAAAATTACCAATTCAGGGGCAGCAACCCAACAACGGGTTGTCAGATTCATCTTTGTATTTGGCCCAGTAGTTTCAGAGGAGAAGATTCTTGAAATAGTTTACGACGACAGACGACGGACGACGACAGACGCCAAGTGATGGCATAAGCTCACTTGTCCCTTCAGGACAGGTGAGCTAAAAAATGGACTATTTTGTTTCCCTCCATGTTAAGACATGCACCAGAAAGTGGAATTGTAATTCAAGACTGGTACCTTTAGTTGATTTGACTACCATTCTTGACAAAGATAGATAACTCCAATTTTCAAAGATTTTCAAAAGCATTGATGTTGATTCAACTACAATCATGAACAAAGGAAGATAACTCTGTTTAAAAAAATTAATACTTGATTGATATTTTTTATCTTTTTCAGCAATTTCTCCATTTAAAAAGGGCACAGCTTTAGAACAGTAAAAGGGACAGCCCCAAATTTCAAATGTGATCTGTATATTGTAGTAATAAGCATTGTGTATAGTTGAAAATAATCCTTATTTTGACCCCCTAAAATAATCCCCACCTACCTTTTGGTAAAATTTCATAGAGATCCATACGCTTAAACTTAAGTTATATACGTATACTGTTCAGAAACCAAATGTCTGCGGAAGACGATGACACTTATGACATGATAGCAAAATACAACCCCCAAATTTTTTGGCGGTCGAATAAAAATAAGTTTTTATAAAAATTAAATGAGGTAAATGAAGGCTTCAGAGCAAATGCGATGCAATTTCATTATAGAATATAGAAAATATAGTACACATTAGAGTACTTACAATGTAATTTTCCCTACAATTGATATTTCCAAAATGCATAACTTTTTATAAATAATTGATCGGCACCAATTTTAAAATTTGTCAAAGACATTGATAATGTAAAATATACCTGTTTAATATAAATTTCATTAAAATCTGGCCAGAATTGTACACAAGATAGCCCTTACAATGCAAATTTTAATATAATTCATATTTTCAAGGGCATTATTCTGTTAAAAAGTAATTGAATGACATGGTACATGTATTAACCTATAAAATAAATTTAATTAAAATCTGGAAAGAATTTAACCCATTGGAATGCTCAGAAAACAATTTTTCTATGTAATTAATATTTTCAAGGGGCATAAATCTTGAAAAAATAATTGATCGCACTGATTTCTGAACTCATCAGACAATGATGATTTAAACCTATGATATAAGTTTCATAAAATTAGGGACAAAATTGTACACATGAGAGCGCTAACAATACAATTTTCCACATAATAACTGTTTCTTAGGGGCATTATTTTAAAAATAATTAATCTGAAGAAGATTCTGATCTTTTTAACATATCCAAGAACCTGTCGTGCAGAGAAAATAAATTTATGAAAGTCGTGGTGTCTTAAAATTGTCTATAACATGACTTTATGAATGAATTTTGCTTTTAAAAAAATTATCATCACTCTGATCAACATTTTATGCTAATATTGATATATACAAGTTTTCAGATACTTAGTAACCTAAAATAAATATTCTTTAATTATTTTTATACTGATTTTTATTGATATATTAAAATCCAGGCACCATCCGTCCTTTCTTTTTGGAGCGTTTAATCTTTTTGTCTATTTTAGCTTTTTTTCTAGAGTCTATGTTTTTCTGTCTTTTATCTTGCTGAGCTTTCATTCGATGTTCAGTCTGAGATGTTCGTTCATCCCACTGTTTCTTCCTTTTTTCCTTGAATTTCTCTTTCTTTTTCAAACTTTTCTTTAACAAATTTGGATCGTCTTTTATCTTTTCGCCCTCAGCTTTGGCCATAACTTTTTTCCATGACTCTTTACTTGCGACAGCTTTGGCAGCATCTGGATTTGTTTCTTTTAGTTTTTCTATTTTCTGCTTTTTCTTCTCCACTTTTTCTAAGAGTCTCTTAAAATCCTTCCCCTTAAAATTATTCTGGGGGGCCTCTTTATCCCCAGAGTCAACAAAGTCAAATTTACTGAACACCATTTTCCCCGTACTTTTATCCTTCACAGGTGTGACAGCTGGTTTCTTGACAGAAATGTCTCCATTGATTTCTGGTTTCGTCAAATTACCTTTATTTTTATCTTCCTTTTTTGTCATTTTCTTTTTCAACTTGCTTTCTCTTCTTCTTAATCTTTTTTTCTCTAATAATTCATCTGTAGTAAGATTTCTTTTACCTGTTTGAAAATAGATGTTAATTAAGTATGGTTATATAAAAAGATGCTTTTATATTGAGCTATATATAGCTACCAAACATTTCAAAAAAGACTTGTTTCGTCTGTAATTTTAATATTTTAATACAAAAGTTGAAATAAACAAGTTATATAGCAACAGCTTTATATGTAAATGGTACAAAACCTACTGACGGAAACAGCACACTTATAAAGTCTAGACATAAAAATACAGATACACAGGTACAAAATATTAACAAAATTTCCTTCTAGATACTAGCTTTTGATCATAAACAAGCTTCTGTCCAAGTTTGGTACAAATTTAAAATAGTATAAGAAATTAAGTTATTTTTTTTAAATTTAACAACAGAGTGCATGAATGTGTTGTTTCCTGGCAGAAAATCTAAGACTTAGATTTTAAGTCCATTTAAAAGTAAAATACCGAAAAAATGGATTTATTTTTTTACAAAATTTACTTCTGGATACTATCTAATGATCATAAACAAGGTTCTGTCTAAGTTTGGTGCAAACCCAGGATAGTTTGAGAAAGTTATTAAAATTTTAAAAACTTTAACCACAGAGTGAATGTAATGTTTCCCCACAGAAAAACTAAGTCCATTTATAAGTAAAATACAAAAAAAAAGAAATTTTATTTTTGCAAACTTTACTTCTGGATACTATCTTAGGATCATAAACAAGCTTCTGTCCAAGTTTGGTAGAAATCCAGTATAGTTTAAGAAAGTAATTAAAATTTCAAAAACTTAAACCAGAGCGTGAATATATGTGGACGCCGTCATCGCCACCACCACCGCAGACGGAATGTAGGATCGCTTAGTCTCGCTTTTTCGACTAAAGTTGAAGGCTCAACAAAAATGTTCATGAGGGCATCCTTATGTATATACATAATGTCAAATATGACTATTAATAGTAAGTAGTCCAGTAATTCTAGAATGACAAATCAGAAATTTGATAGCACTTGAAATACAATTGTCCCTATCAATTCAATTTTAGAGGGGCAAAACTCAGTTGTTCAATATGGAAATCATAAAAATGATAAAAATAAAGCAAAAAAATGTATGTACATGTATGAAAACGTCTATGTCATTTTGTTTCTGGTGGAGAGTTGTCTCATTGGTGATCATACCACATCTTCTAATTCTTGTATGACTCATCTAATCTGCTAATGATGTAAAGATCCATAAAAGGCCAAAATGAATTTTAGTTCTATGCATCCAGCCATTATAATTAATAGAGGGGATGTCAGTAAGGGTTTTATAATTTACACTGAACACATGAACAAACCTTTGAAAATAGATGGTCAGCAATTATTTTTGAACTAGATTGAAATACGATGTATAGCATTTAAACATAAATATTTGATCAAAAAAGATCATCTAAATCTGACCAGAAATGTAGTTGTGTGTGGGTGCCTACAAGACCAGTGGCACAGACAAATGAACATGCCCACATTGTTAGCAGAGGTCAGGTAGTTATATGTATACCTTAGCATTGCTACAGGGGTCAACATAACATCCTCTATTACCTGTTTCAGAAACAAAATACTTTACCTTTCAACTCTTCAATCCTGGCCACTAACTTTTCTCTAAGCATCTGCGACCTCTCATTTCCAGCTTCTGTATCTGTTGATTCTTTCTTGTTCTTTTTGTGTTTTTTATGCTTCATCTTTTCTTTAATTTTGCTGTCTGAAAATAGATTTTTACTTAACATGTTTATTGGGAAGAAATTTATAACCCTAAACACGCTAAATAGGGTTAACTTAGTTTTTTAGAAATAGAAACTTATTTTTTTGTTTTAAAAATTCCAATAGGGAACATACTTTATATAATTGTATCAATAAACCAATTTTTTGGCCTTCTTCAGTTCTTTATTTTTCCTCACAACTACATGCCTGACATTACATTTGTATTTCCTTTTCAATCATTGAAAAGATCTCAAAAAATTGGTTAATTGATACAATTATATAATAGAAACTTACATATAGAAAATTAGATATTTTTTTTTTATGTCAACCAGTGAAAAAACACTGAAAAACACCAATGTTTAATCATGTTACATTCAGTATGTGTTTGTCATAAGTCAGGAGATTGAAATTGGTATTCAGTGGTTGTTTGTTGCTTTTTTTGTTTTTTTTATGACAAAATTAGGCTGTTATTTTTCTCTTTGAATTGTTTTACATAAGTTCAGGACCTAGCCTTGAATAAGCGGATTGTTGAATGCTGAACATTGAACTATAGTTGCTAAATATAAATGTTCACTATCATTTAGTTTGGGTGAAAATTTGTCTCCTTTGCATTCATACACCTCGTTCTTATTTCCAAATTAAGGTTTGATTATTATTGGCTCCCACAGGTTTTCCCCTGCAGCGTGGTTTACCATGTAAATTAATTCCTAAAAATATTTCATATATCACTTTCAAAAATCACATTTACCTTATAAGTTCAAACCTTAACAACTGTATGAATATGATGAAAATGTATCATGAATAGCAAATGAATGGTACCAAATAAAAATTACTGTAAATACAGAAATTATTGTGAGTTTTTTTCAATTTGTAAATAATGCGGTTTGGTGAAGAAAGCATTCTGATATCTAACACATATATCTTTATGCAGATTTTCCTGGAATGGCATTAATAAATGCACACAATTATTTCTGAATTAACAGTATCTAAATCTATTTGGTTGTTGTAGATTATCTTACATGTCCCTGTAGAGGTGTCATTGTCAGCTTGCATTGCTGGAGCTGTTTTATTTGAAAAACTTCCTTTGTTCCCAGACTTTTTGCTAAGGGGTTTCCCTTTTGATAAGTACATCTCACCTTCTGAAAAATAACCATGTAAATACAAAAATAAAGTTAAATTAACTTCTACATTATAAATGGTTTCATAATCGAGTGTTTTTCTTGAGAAAAAAAACACAAAATATTGCCAAATGTTTATGCTGTGACCTTAATTTTCAAAAATTAGAAGGCAGAAGTACATATGAAGTTTTTAACTATTCTTAATGATATAAATAAACATATGTACATGTATATAAAAATTACAAATTCCTAGACTGATAGACATGATTATGATAGACATTGTTCAATTAAGTTAAAAAGTTTAATATTTTATAATGTCTTTTCTGGACTACAAGTATAATCACTGATAATGAACTTTGTTTATGTAAGTTATATGTGTTTTTCGTTTTTTTATATAGATTAGACTGTTGGTTTTCCTGTTTGAATGGTTTTACACTAGTAATTTTGGGACCCTTTTTGTTCGGTGTGAGCCAAGGCTCCGTGTTGAAGGCCGTACATGGACCTATAATGGTTTATTTTTATAAATTGTTATTTGGATGGAGAGTTGTCTCATTGGCACTCATACCACATCCTCCTATACATCTATCATGTCTATTGTTACAATCATCTCTTAACCGTTTCAGCTCCATGTATAAACAAGACAATAAGAATGTCATATTCAACACTTTTAAGTTTAACAAGATAATCTAACTGCTATATATATACATATACATGTACATTGTATATCTAACTCTTATCTAGACAATTTGAATGTCGTATTCAAATCTGAACTACCAATATATATGTAAGTCGCTAAAATTGTCTGATCAATATATTAATTCTTAAAATATAATTCTTGAGACCACCTCACTGTTATACTAACCATCTGAATCCTCTTCAATCACCTTACTTTTATCCATAAGAATGTGTGGTGGAACCATATCTAAATGGTATCTAATAAAATCGTAATCTTCTTGTGTGGTGAAAACAGCAGTATTCAAGTCTAATCCTTTATTTCCCTTCTTGGCTGACAAATCTTTCTGTTTTAATTTTGTATGGCCTTCATTCTCAGTTACATTTTCTGAATCATCATTGTCAGCCTTATGTTTCAATTTCTTGTGAGAACTGTTTGAACTGCTTGGTGTTGACTCTGTAACCATAGAAACATTGTCTGATAACAATTTTTTTTTAGCAGAAAGTTTGTCTTTATCCTTCTTTAAAATATTGTTCTTTTTACTTGAAGGAGACACAGACCCTAGTTTAATTGCTGACACTGCAATCTTGTCTAGTTTCAATTTTTTTCCTGATTTGGTCATGTTGTCCGGACTTTGAAAACTGTCTGGCTCGTCAATATCTTGGTCATCAAGTGATTCAACTGCCCTTTTCTTGTTTTTCTTTCCCATGCCCATGGATGGAGAAGTCCACGCAGTTTGAAATCTAGAAAATTAAATAAAAGATAATGAACAATATACATGATATATATCAAATGTCAGTCTAACAATGCTAAATGACGCAAACTCTGACAAGGGCTGATAATGGCCCTTAAAGTTTGGTGTGGGCTATTTAAATTTTTGCTTTTCTTGTATAGGACTGTATATGCTGGCTACAAAATGTAATCTGTGGGATACCATGCCAAATTTTTAACTTCAAACCCTGGAGTTGTTTTTCTTTAATTATCACCTATTTAAATAGTACAAATAAAGTGATTTAATTTCATTTTTTGTATGTAGCTTTAAACCTACAATACTAATGATCCAGGGACTTATTATGTTGCTAAAATTATCAGAACCAACATCTGTGTTGATAGGATTACTGGGTAAAACTGTCATGTCAGGTGATGACCTTGTACTAATTTCCCCCCCCCCCAAAAAACGTCAAAAATGTTTGAAAAATTTAATGAGGCTGCACAAATTCCTTACACTGAAAGATGTCCATTCAAAGTGTTTTTGTTCATAAAACTGTTGTTTATGTCAAAAGAGTATACTACTGTAGTCTGGTTTCAATTCTTCCAAAAAAAAATGTTCTCTTACTTCAAATCCTTGTAAATTCCCTAAATTTCATCTGAATTTGACATGGTTTTCAACAAACAGAAGCACCATCATGACCATGTATAAACTTTCAACCTGGTATTCAACAAAGAAAGATAACTCATGTTTGCAATGTTTTGAGCTGGAAATGTAAAAGAGGTAATCTCATCCTAGTAAAATGGGACTCATCGTCAGCAGTCTGAAGTGTGAATCCTGATAAACCAGGACTCATCAGAGAAAGGGTTAATCACTCATTTTATTAAGTTCCCTGCTTGGTAAAAGTGACGCTACTCAAATTTTTTCCCTGTTCACCAAGAAATAATTAAATCTGGTTTATGTATGTGTGACTGACAATGAGACAATTCTCCATCCAAGTCATAATCAGTTTGGGGACAACCAATTTACCAATTTTAAACAAATAAAGTCATCTCGTAGGCCTCCCGATTTTTTTGAAAATTAAGTGTTCACCCCCAAAACCGGTTTGGCCACAACATAACAATTTCAAGTTTATTTACAATTTTTACAGAGTGTATATGTAGAGTATGTTTAAATGAACATATGTTCCCATAGTTTAGGACTTTATTCAATATAGGTTGAAAAATACAGGCAAAGTTTAGATATTTCTGTAGTGTCCTATATTTTGACTTTAGTGGAACCTTAACGGAATATAAATTTATATCGGAGCACTCCTGCTTTGGATAGATAGGTTTCATGCTGAAACAAATATTATCACAGATATTTACAAAGTGTGGTGGGGTGCTTTTATGTTTAAAATCGTTATATACAGGTTCGACTGTGATTTTAAAAACAAATGTTGACATCTTTTTATAATATTTACAAAAAAAACGGTACGGGTAATGGACATGATTACATTTCCGGATGCGGGAAGCAGGAATATAAAAAAAAATAAAAAATTCTGTTTTGAAAAAAATAGGTGCAGGCGGGTCCGTCGAACAAGGAATCAGATTGGTGTGGCCTAAGGGTACAATTTTTTTTAATTTATCTATGAATAACTAGTGTGTATATTTACAATATAAATTTTAAAACCTATTGAAATATTTTCTAGAGAATTATTCGAAAAGGCTTCCAAAATTTCATAAATTTGGTGTAAACTAAATTACAGTAGGCATGGATAACATAAACAAGCTCCGTTGGAAATAGGTCTAGTCCAAATTATAATTATGACGTATTAATAGGCTATAATAAATTTTTTCATAGCCTTTTTTTAAGACGTCATAATGATTTGGACTAGAAATTGGTCAAGATACTATTTGGCTTCAATTTTTAAAATAGAGTAATAAAGCACTGACACCACACATAACTGTTTTATCCAGGTTTTTATTATAAAAAGGGGTAAATTTAGAAAATGTTAGTATTGTCGCCTATGGCAGTTTAAATAGTACCCTACAGAACAGAAGTGTGTTTGAACTGTTCAACAACAGTTCTGCATCAACAAAAATGTGCCCATCTTTATATCAACTTACTCACAACCTATGTGCCACTTCTGAATCGTAACTGTAATAAAAATATCAATTTATAACAAAATTCATTACTATGTTGTCATATCAGTTTAAAATATATGCTGTTACTTGATTTTGAAGATATTTTCCCACGTGTTGAAACTCCGGATATCAACAAACGTCTATAATAGAAAACCAAACCGGTAAGGACAAGAAAAATCCGGATAATCTCTTATAGTTTCTAGCGATTCTTCAAGATCCTTCAACAATTTGAGATTATTCGCCGGGCGTCGACTATACAATTTTATAATTAATTTACATAGTAACAAGTAAAAATAATAGATAGAAAATCAAAAATCAAATGATGTATGTACATTTGTAAAAATACATAAATTTAGAGTTATAAATAACAAAAATAGGGATAGAAAACAGCCTGTGGGCCGGCGTAGCTAGGTCATTTTCAAGTGTACGCCCGAACCTTGGTCAGGGCCTAAAGGCCCTATTGGATCCAGGCCAATGTAGATGAGCGGGTGCTAAGCCTCTGGAAGTTTTAAAGTTATCGAGAATGACATACCATTCCTGGTCATTGAAAACTCATATCAATAACAACATTCTTTAGATTCAAAATGGTTACTTTTTTTATGTTTAATCTATTTATTGTTTATTTAGAATGGTAAATGAACATGAAATGATTAATTTTCTGAGTTGTTTAGGTGCAATTTTATAACGTGTGTAAATAGAACCCTGGTTCTCGCCTGAAATTTCTCCCCGCGAAAAGTTTATTAATTTATCAGTCCATTACAGGATTTAAACAAAAGAAATATTTTCATTTAATTTCTGCACAAGTTTCATGACAAAATATGAGGGTTTATAAATTTATCATGTAAATTATAACTCGACATCATAGATACCAGGATTGAAATTTATTCTTGCGCTATACGCATATACCTGCCAACTGTCACTATTTGCGGGGGATTTCCCCCATGGAGACTCCCAAATTGAAATTTTGAAAGAGCAATTTTATCCACAATTTTAAACAAAACAATTAATTTTACAATGACTTTAGGCTTATAAAAGCATGAAGAAGCCAAAAAACAACATTAAAATGTATTTGAAGGCCCCCTTGATGTTTTTTTTTAGGAGTATGACAGCCATCTTGCACGCAAAACCCCCATGTGCATTTTGAAAAGTTGGCAGGTATGTATACGCGTTTTCCTCCAAGAAAGTTGCAGTAACTTTGACCACCAAATAATTTGTATGTACCAAATTTTAACCTTAGAATGTAAATACTTCAAGAAATTCCTTTTAAAAATCCATGAATTACGGGAAAATTCATCATATATAATTTCGTCATGATGCGCTGGATACTCTTTTGACCGTAAACAGTTTTTGTCCAGCTATCGTAAAATCATACGATGGTTTGACAAAGCCAGTTATTGATATATTAAAACTTCAACCACATACGAACTTACATCTACACAGTTATAATAATTAATTTATTCGAAAAACTTTCACCATTCCATCACAAATGAGTTTCATTTGAATTTTGTTGAGCTTAATAATGTTCAATCTTTTACTTTTGCATATAAACGTTTTTGTGTTTCATTTAGCCATTCAGTTATATTTTTATCATATGTTTGAATATGGCAAGGCCGTAGCTAGGCATCTTATTTTAGTGAGGCAAAATAATTGAGCCGAGCGAAGCGAGGCGGAATTTTTTTTTGGAGGGTATGAAATGAATGGTGCAAAATCCTGCATTCTAGGCATTTTTAGAGAGTTTGATAATGTTTTGAATTTGGACACTTTTCATATTTTAAGACTTTTTCTAAAACCAATTTTTTAAAAACTTTATTTAAATTTATATGTAAGATAATCATCAAAATATCACTGATTTGAGTCTGCTGCTAGAACATAGAACAAACATCGATTCAGTAGCGTTTGCCAAATTTTTCTATGGCCGGTTCAGTCAAATCTTTTCAGAATCATAATTTGGTCTGCTGATATCCTTATCGCGATGAACATGGAGCATGGCAAGACCGCACAATCTTTCGCCACTCATGCATGCTCTTTTCCAAGTTTTCAGTCGTTTCAGGGCAGTCAATGTTTCTAAAGGTAGCATATTATCATCAACACAATGATCAATGTCTTCTTCCAATTCCTTCTCCATCAGCAATTCGGGAGCAGTATCGGTAGTAACAGTTTTGTTTGCAAAAGGGACATAAGCTTTCCTGTAAGCACCACCATACAGTCGCAGTTACAAAATATTAAAGTCGCTGTTACGCTGACAAAGAGTAGACAAACTAGGGATAGAATGAGATAAGATACATGTATATGATTCTATCTATAGAGTAAGTATTATATGATATGGGTACAGGGGAATTGGAATGGAGTTTTTGACGTTTACATGTAGTTTCAAATTATTTCTGGAAATAGTTGGTGGTATTTTAGTTCCAGAATCTATAAATTTAGGGGTTAGGGTGTCCGATTCCGAAACCCCGAATATAAAGAAACGAAATTCCGTAGTCCCGAATAAGTAAAGACAAAATCCTGTGTTAAAGGTAGATACCATTCCTCAATAATATCAAATTGGAATATGGGATATTCTTTCAATTTTTTTAGGTTAAATTAACATGGATAAAAACTAATCCATGCATTAATGTTTCATATTATTTATATTTTATTTATCTGTAAAGAGAAAGATTAAAATTCGTGAAATGAATACACAGACAGGACTCCCCCCTTGCGATACCCAGTACTTGATTTGTCAAAAGTTGGTGAAACGGAGAAATGAATACTCAGACATGACTGTCCCCTTCCGAAGACCAGTACTTGATTTGTCAGCCTACTTATCGTTTTTGGATTGTTCTAATGAAGTTATATGCAATACTCAGACTATGTTCACAAAAAACTAGTTTACTAGAGTTATTCCTTCTTTACCTTCAGTGTCGCTTTTCCTTTTTCTGCAAGAGCCTGTTTTAACTATAAAGATCCATGGTGATTATCGTTACTAGGTTAATGTAATCGAGAAACATCACCCGTTGAGCTGCTGAGTTATATCCAGGAAAAATAGTTTAAAAGGAATGATGACAAGTTATAGAAATTAAGGTTGAGGCAGAACAACAAATGACTATTATATTTATATATATGTATATTATAATTGCCTCACTTGCCTCAAGGGTAGCAGGGGCGGATGCAGGAATTTTCGAAAGGGGGTGCTAACCCAGGGCAAAGAGGGGGTGCAAAACATATGTCCCGATACAAATGCATTGATCGGCAAAAATAAAGGGGGTGCGCACCCCCGGAACCCCCCCCCCCCCCCCCCCCTGGATCCGCCACTGGGTAGCTACGGCCTTGTATACGGTAATATCAATAATAGCTAATATGTGCTAAAGATGTTTACATTTTTAAGAGCACAACTTGGGTATTAGTTTATCTTAGATAAATTGCTTCGCCGAGCGCAGCTGGATACGACTGCAGAGGTCCAATCCCGAACAGTTGGAACAAACGTAATAATCTCAATTCAAATTTCCAATGGAGTTTGCAACCTTAATAACCCATTTAAATCCCATTTAAATACACAATAAAAGTCTTAAAATAGAAAATGATATACATAATCATGGCTAGAATTACATTACCTTCATCAGCATTTTTAAAATAGTAACTTTTAATAATAAATTGACAGCTAATCACCTCAAGAAAATACAACATTTCTTTATAATACATAATTTAAAAGCAGTATAATTGAAAATATTGTGCTCGAGTTATTTCTCTTACACTGCTTTTAAATCATGTTTTGTACTTAAAAGAATAAGTAATTGTCCATCAACCAGGACACCCTTGTTTTTCACCCTTTTTTGCCCCAAATTCCTAAACAGTTTTAGCAATAAAACCCCAAAGCCATTTTTTACCATCCCTTTGTGGTATGGAAACTTGTGGTATAATTTCAGAGAAATCCATACACCATTCCACAAGTTATTTTCTGGAAACTAGAAAAATGCTTATTTGGGCCCCCTTTTGGCCCCCAATTCCTAAACTGTTGGGAACATAACCCCTTAATTCAATCCAACCCTTCCTTTTGTTGTCACAAACCTTGTGTTAAAATAGATTCTATTTAATTATACTAAAGTTATTGTGCGAAAAACAAATGTCTGGACGATGACGACGACGACTTGATACCAATATACAACAGCAATTTTTTTTGTGGTCATATAAAAATGAAAAATCAAATTTGCCCCGATTGTTCAACCATTCAAAGATATTGCTGATGACAAACTTTGACATTAGTTTAATTTTATTAAAATACAATAAGAACTGTACACATCAGAGGCGGTGTACTGGTCCCCCCTTTTGTAGGATTTATTTTTTAAATATAAGGAATCACTGAAGCATGACTGGAGTTGGCCCTCCTCTTAGGCAGCGAGTGGGCCCCCCATGTATGAAAATTCCTGGATCTGTCACTGGGCATGAAATCACAGTCTTACAATGTGAAACAGACATGAAAAAAATCGGTAAAATTCATCATTTAAAGGCAATAATCCATATAAGAAATAGTCTGACAGTTTTGAAATAAATAAACAATATATAAATCTCAGTATTCTTAACATTTCTGTCCCAACAGATTTTCTCCATTCATATCAGTTTTCAAAACAATAGACAAACCTTGCCATGCATTTTACCCTTATGGTCTTTTTTTAGCCATGTAGGCCATGTTGGTTGTCATGCAAGGTCATCGGACATATGTTTTAACTAAATACCCTTATGACGATTGTGGCCAAGTTTGGTTAAATTTGGCCCAGTAGTTTCAGATAAAAAGATTTTTTATAAAAGTTAACAAATGTCAAGTGATTAGAATGCTTATATGGTCTTTTAGAATGGATGGAAAGATGGATCATGGCTGTGTAATCTCCAATGGCAAATTAATTGCATATTCAGGACCAGAAACATGATAATGTGATAATACTATAAACCCATGCTTTGAAATAGACAGACATGCTGAGCCTTGTTTAAACATACTAGTTCACAATATAATAGTCCTCAATAAACATGTCACTCTACCTGGACTAATTGTTCTCGCTCCAAGCAATCCAGGCTTTGATGCAATTCATAAAGGTTGCCTGCTCATAAGAGATGCAGCAAATATCAATGTGAAAGTAATGACATTGACAAGGCCATGGATTGAACCTATGACCTTTAGCACCAAAGCCGAGCAACCAATCACAGATTGATTTGAACAGCTCTATGATGAAATAAATTTCAAAAAGTTTGACATTCAACTTTAGAGTTACCATGCAGGAGTGAAATTGGTTGTAAGAATGATGTGTGTGTGTGCAAGTTGCATTGAGACGAAAACAACGTTATATTTACAATATTGTTACATTCTAAAAGGGAGTCGGACAATTCCCCCTGAAAAAAGTTAAATCAGAAATTATGCACGCATTTACAACTTTGAATTCATTTTTATTCGTTGTATACAATTTTTGTGGGTTTCATACAGAATAACAGTATAATTTAATTTTCTATATTTTGAGTGGTAGGCTGGTATATTTCTGTATTCATCACAGCTATTAGTCTTGCTTACTAGTACAGATAATGACTTTGAAGTGTGTCCCAGAATTTGATAAAAAAAAATCAAAAAAATCAAAACTTTCAATTTAAAAGAAACCTATACATCTGTTTCAGATTATAGAAAATATTTTCCATTGTGATAATTTTTTATTATTTCTTTAAGAAATACATATACACTATCCACTTTCGTCCATATATCACAGTGACAATCCTTGTTCCCATGGTTACTGTCTGTTTGTCTATCAAACATCAAGAATCTGTTTCCATTTTGTTGTTTGACTGGTCCTTTTTTGAAGTTTGCTTCTTTTGAGGGATGTCGGTTTCAACTGTAATAGCAATAAAATCATTCTTTAAATTAAAAGATTCTGAAAATGATTTTTTTCCTTTGCACTTTTTTAACCTAAAGACATACATTATCCTTATATCAGTATATATAGTGTTTTTAGATTCTAGTGAGCAAGTTATATAAAAGATTTATAAACCAAAATGGTTTTGTTGTATTGTTTATCAGTGAATCTATGTAGCTGTTTAAAGCTCGCCTCCAGGTGCCTAATTTTCTTGCTGTATTAAAGCCCCACAGTCATGACAGTGGTCTTCACCTGTTATCTGCTCTTTGGTTTGGTTGTTGTCTCTTTAAACACATTCCCCATTTCAATTTCAATTTGATCTGTCCATTTGTTTTGTTTTTTTGTCTTCCTGTTCATTTCATAAATTAAAACACAACTTTGTCCCTCTTACTTTTGCAGTTATTAAGAATTTTGTATTTTACTTTTAGTCCAATATCAAGAAAATATCAAATGTATAATATGCACCTCCTCACTTGGAGTTCCCTTTCATATCATTCAAGCTTAAGTCATTTATTATCTATGTACTGTATTTATAGATTAGCGTTGATCATCTCAATCGAGTTGAGATGACCAATGATAATCTGTTTAACACTATTTTACCTATGACGACGACCTATTGTCAATTTCATGTCAATTTCATGTCAATTTCGTTAGCAACGCCACGTGCCTGCTTAGTTTCTAGCGATAATTTTCCATCTCAAGTGAGTAGCATGATATGAACAACTATTACAAAACAAGATCAAAGGAAAAATGCACAAAATAGGGATAATATTTCTTAACAATTAGAAGGAGTAAAGTCTTTTGAAATTGATTTTTAATTCTATTTCAGTACTTAAATGACGTTAACTAATTTAATTTAAAGTAGACACTTAAGTGTTAAAAAGTCTCCAAAATCTTTCATCAGATGAACCTGACCTACTCCTTTCTGGAAATGTTCATGGATTGGATGTTTAGAATGTAATTATGATTAATGCCCTTAGGCTATATTCTGTGTATCTCAAAAGTAGCGATAAATCTTGGAAAATTTATATATCAAGTCAGTATTATCATGATTATAGGGTTTTGCTTGCATTTCATGCAATCTTTACCCAAAATCAGGTTGTGTAATTGTTTTTTCCCATAACCGTGATAACAAGCCGCTTCCCTTTCCCAACTTTTAAGTTAAAATTCTTTTCTTACTGTCCATTCTGATCTTTTCTTTCTGTTGGTGTCTGATCCTCTTCAGCAGTTTATGCTTCCTTTTACCTGATACTCTTGTGGCGCATGTTCTGTTTTGCCTGAAATATAAAACAGTCATAAACGTAAATTGTTTTTGTAAAATTAGGTCTTTAGTTTTCTCTCTCATTTGATTCACATTTTTCATGTCCGGCCTTTTCAAGTCGACTACTGTAAATTTAGAAATTATTGTATGCATTTATAATTGCGATTTTGTCATTTAACATGTTTAAGACTAAAATGCGATTTTAAATTTTGCGATATTGAGAAAAATCCTGTTTCATTCATATAAATTTTAAAATGCAAGTTTTAATTATTGTGATTATAACCCTGTTGCATTTTTCGCAATAATAAAAACATTGCAATAATTTCTGAATTAACAGTATATGATATATGTTTTTTTTCATTGTTAAAGGCTGTATGATAGCCTATTATTGATTACATTGACTTAATTTTAACTCTGGTGGAAAGTTGTCTCATTTGCAATCATACCACATGATATCTTCTTATTTCCATTTTGTCTGAGATTTCTAAAACAGGTTTCCTTCCAATTGGAAAAGATGTTATTTTATTTCAATGCAATAAGTACAAAATGTATACAGGAAAGTGGATTTACAATTTTTCATATTTCTGTTTACTTTCTTATCTAGCATACACGTGTCAATGCTTTTCCTACATGCATGCTGAAGACATTTTTCAAAAGGATATTAAAACTATTAAAGGAAATATAACACTACATATTATTGTTATTGTATAAATATAAAGCAATAATTTATGCAGAGCTTTACACAACACAAAAAAAAAAATCAATTTTTGCGGTCGTATAAAAAAGCATTGTTCCACATACACATTGATATGTACATATATGAAACAGTTAACTTTGTAACTATTAATTTAAGTTATATATGAAAAGAGTTCATTGTAAATTATATCAATGCTGAGAAAAAATCGTCCAAGCGCGGCTTGAAGACTACTTGGAATGTTAATGATGATACACAGCTTGCCAGGCTTCATGTTTCTCAAATTGTTTTTAAGTACTGATGCATTATGTTTAAAGTTTTGATTAGTTTGTCAATTGTTCTTCTATAGGAGTTTGAATGTCCAATTAGTAATTTTTTTCAAGTGGTCCCATGGTCGACCAGAAGAAGTCTATCAGCAGTGATAAAACTATGTGGATGAAGTTTTTTGTCAGACTACATTGAACTTTTCATGTCATCCCTTAATAGATCTTTTAAAATGGATGATCCAAAAATCTCTGTATTAAACTTGTTTTAATCCTATCTTTACATTAATAATATTTATTCACTGTTCACTTTCAAGTAGATTGTGACAGAATTTTCCTTTTGAATACATTTGATTACTTACACAAACTAGAGGCTCCAAGGATGCTTACCTGATATTTGTATTTACAATTAATGCATGAAACAATGTAACCATTATACTTTTGCTTTAGTTTCAGAGATATAAGTGAAAAACTGCATTTCTCCCCTATGTTCTATTTTAGCCATGTCTGCAATGTTGGTTGGCAGGCAGGGTCATCAGACACATTTTTTAAACTAGATACCCGTATGCTGACCAAGTTTGCTTAAATTTGTCTCAGTTGTTTCAGGAGAAGATGCTTGTAAAATATAAAAAAAATTGGAAAAATTGTTAATGTTCACTTTAAAGGGCAATAACTCCTTATGGGGTCAATTGACCATTTTGGTCATGCTAAATTATATGTAGATCTTAATTTGCTGAAGATTTTTGGCTTTATAAATATTTTGATATGATCGTCACTGATGAGTCTTATGTAGACGAAACGCACTTCTGGCGTAAGAAATTATAATCCTGGTACCTTTGATAACTATTTACAGTTTATCTTTATCTATAATAATATTCAAGATAATAACTAAAAACTGCAAAATTCCCTTAAAATTAATTATTCAGGGCCAGCAACCCAACAAGGCATGTCAGATTTGTCAGAAAATTTCAGGATCGATTGATTTTTTTCTGATTAACATTTTTAACAGGTGTCAATTTTGCTCTAAATACTTTATTTTTAGAGATATAAGCAAACAACTGCATTTTATCCCTATGTTCTATTTTTAGTAGTGTTGCCAACGGTTAACCGGTTAACCGGTTAATCAGTCGAACGACCGAATACCGAAAACCAAAAACGCTAACCGGTTAACCGGACTATTTTCAATTTCGATAAATTTGATATAAATTTGTGTTGAAAATTAAATCATTAATAAGTTATGTTTATTTAAAAATTGTCGTCGTGGTAATTAGTGTGACAGATCAATAATTGTCCAGTATGTTGATTGCTATTGTTAATACTAAAATCATACATTGGCAATTAATTAGAGTTCGGGGGAGGATGTTTAAGAAACATAATTAGTACACGTGTTTGTTTAACAGTAACTTTAAATCAGTAATGAGATTTAATTTTATCAATTGCTTCATTATTTCGTTTTCGATCTAATATTGTGTAAACCTACATTTAAATGTGCAACCTCTGTAGTGCAAGGGTTAACTTAGTCTTACTTTAAATTCAAAAATTGTGAAATATAAACCAATGTGAATGTACTCAATGTATATGTGAAAGAGAAAAGGAAAGAATAATCGGTTTCAGACATATGACATATTCAATTCTACGAGATTAAGATTTTTTTTTGTATTTTTTAATCTGAAGTTGGTACAAACGCCATAGTTGATACGGTGTATTTGATTATTAAAAGTCAAACTTCGCTAGGAATCCTCACAGACAAGACTTATAATGCTAGAGGAAAAACTTCAATTCTAAAAGCGTATTGATGACTTGGATGAAAGGTTGTCAAATTGACACTCATACCACATCTTATATCTATGTGTAGGGTTCTATTGATAAGGCTTTCGAACACCAACTTAAATTATCGGTTAACTGGTTAATCGGTCGAACGATTATCCGAGTAACCGGTTAGGCAAATGTGTACGATTTGACAACACTAATTTTTAGACATGGCGGCCATGTTGGTTGGCTGGTGGGATCATCAGACACAATTTTAAACTAGATACCCTAATAATGATTGTGATTAAGTTTGGTTAAATATGTTTTGGTAGTTTCAAAGGAGAAGATTTTTGTAAGATTACAAAAATTTACAAAAATTTGTTAAAAACTTACTATAAAGGACAATAACTCCTTATGGGGTCAATTGACCATTTTGGTCACAATGACTTATTTGTAGATCTAACTTTGTTGAATATTATTGCTGTCTAAAGTTTATCTCTATATACATCATGTACATGATATATCTATAATAGTATTCAAGATAATAACCTAAAACTACAAAATCTCCTTAAAATTACAAATTCAGGACATTCAGGTCAGGTAAGCTAAAAATGAAACTTTACTAAGGCTAGTCTCTTGGTTGAGATACAAAATTTTTTATCAATGAAAGTAAATATATTCAACAAAAGGGGAATAACTCAAACTGTTATTATGTTATCAATTTTTTCAGTACAGGGAAAACGGTACTATTTATTCTGCCATAGGCGACAATGTTAACATTTTCTAAATTGACCACTTTTTAAGATAAAAACCTGGATAAAACATTTATATGTTGTGTTAGTACTTTATTACTCTGTTTTAAAAATTAAAGCCAAATAGTATCATGACCAACTTCCAACGGAGCTTGTTTATGTTATCCATGCCCACCGTCATTTTGCACCAAATTTATGAAATTTTGCAAGTCTTTTCGAATAATTCTCTAGAAAATATTTCAATAGGTTTTAAAATTTATATTGTAAATATACACACTGCAGTTATTCATAGATAAATAAAAAATATATTGTACCCTTACATCCAATCACAGCGCTCCTAATTTGACTTCCTTCACCTGCCTTGGGTACACAAAAGGCCAACCTAATGCTGGGAAAATTAAATACTACCGTTTTCCCTACAGGTCTGTAAAAGTATCTTTCCCAATTGACATTCACAATGAGCTGGCTTATATAAATATTACTAATATACCGGTTATCTGAAACATTTCATAAAAACCAAAATGGCCATTCCCTGGCTGCATTTTTTGGGGGGCAAACAAAATTATAAAACTGCAAAATAGAACGAGGCCATTGAAATAGTTACTTACATCATGTACATACTTAATTTGATACAAAAATTTAATAACACTTTTAGATATTTATATGATATATTGACTCTCAATTATTCTGACAACTTCAGTATGTAGTTGAAGACCCATAGGTGGCCTTCGGCTGCTGTCTGCTCTTTGATCAGCCGTTGTTGTCTCTTTGACATATTTACCTAATTTCCATTCTCATTTTTACTGTATACAATGGTATATATGCTCTTATGATTCACATTAAATTGAAAGATACTATTCATCTGCACAATTTACAGTTATTTTTTAAAAGCAAGAATTTTACTAACAGGCTAAAATAAATAAAATAACATAACATATGAATATAACATTGAAAAATCACTTACTTTATTCTTTTAAGTTGGTCTTTAGAGAGTAGTTCAGCATCTTGTACGTCCACAAATCTTGCCTGTTTGTCTTTTGTTTTAGGCTTCTGCTTCTTGTTCTTTATTCTATTTTTCTTATCCTGCCAGACAAACATGACGATGATGATTAAAAAGAGTGAGAATCAGTGAAGTCATGAATCATATAGATAATTCCTACAAGCCTGAAAATTATAGGCCAAACCAAATAAACAATGTTTTTCTTTGAATCCTACATTAATTATGCCATATAAAATATATTGCCCCACTATTTGCATAAACATTACTGGCCAGTGGCGGATCCAGAAATTTTCATAAGTGGGGGCCTACTGACTGCCTATGAGGGAGCCCGCTCCCGTCATGCTTCAGTGATTCCCTATATAATCAACCATATTTTCGCCCAGAAAGGGGGGTCCAGGCCCGCTGACCCCCTCTAAATCTTCCACTGCTGGCATAGGGGCAATTAATTATAGGGGAGGGGCTGTAAAAAAAATAATCTTGTGTGCCATATATGTCAGAGATTAATGCTCCTACTATTGTATATGTGTATTATGTCAGAGGTTTGCTCCCACTAATGTAAATGTGTATTTTGTTTTACTCCTACACCACTAAAACAGTTAATTTAACAATTTGAATGACTTTATCATTTTAATAACAAAAAATCTAAAACACAAGAAATTGAAAAACAATATTAATAAATTTCTGAAAATATAAACCAATTAGTAAATTTTTGGTTGAAGGGATCAAGAGCAGAAGGTGACTTATCATGGTTACAAGATAAACAAAACATATTTTCTGCTTGTACCTTGAACCAATAAGTGAGATTATTGATAAAAAAATTTCAAGAAAGCTTACTGATATTTATCTTAAAATGAGTAAATTTATACAATGATAATAAAAGAATCTTTATATATATATATATAACGTTAGGTTGATTTTCTAGGCACTTTATATATATATATATATATATATATATATATATATATATATATATATATATATATATATATGTTTATGTTTATGTTTTAAGCCTATGCATTGATAACAGAGATTTCCTGGAACAAACTGTTTCAACTGTCTGGCCTAACTGATTATAAAGATGACACACTTATATCACACATGTATCTGATGAAAAGAAATGAAAAATGTGTTATTGTTATTAGTCATGACTGATTCTCTTTAAAGCTATCATAGTGTGGTGCATAGATAGGCTAGACTAATGATAACATTGTGTAACATAGATTATCTCATTTTATCAAATTAACACTTGGCATAAACACATATTCTTATATTTTCAATATTACTTATACTGATGTTAAAAATATAAAAACTACTAAAAGAAAAAATATATACCAGAGACTTATAATATTTTCAATTGTATAATATGCCTCTGTGTGTATATAGTATACAGGCCCGTAGCCAGGAATTTCCTAAGGGGGGTTATTTTGCCACAAAAACTTCGACTTCAACAGTCACAATGTGAACAGAGCATTGACTTTAACAGTCATTATTTGTTTTCAAGGGTGGGGGGGGGGGGGGGGGGTTGTCCCAACCCCTCTGGCTACGGGTATGGTATACTAAGTATACAAGCCATGACTAAAGAAAAATGATAAAATATTATAGATTTAGATATTTTTCAATTGGACAAACAAAATTAAGCCATCAAATTTGTACTTTCCTTTTCGTCTGCTTATAAAGGGAGCTACCATTTGATTTTTAGGGGGGGGGGGGGGGGGGTAGGATGAAAAATTTTGTCCAGCATTTTTTTTAGCTGTAATCTCTGTCCTGCCTTTTTGTTTTTCACTCTGTTTGGTCCTGCTTTTGTTTTTTTTTAGTTTATCCTGACTTTTTTTTACCTAAATTGTCGTCCTGACTTTTTTTTTTGGCAATTGTCTCATCCTGCCTTTTTTTTTTTAACTCAAAACTCCTTTCCTGCCTATTTTTTTCAAATTTCATCCTAGCCCCCCCCATAAAAATCAAATGGTAGCTCCCTAAATGACAATTCTGAAAGAAGTATGTAGCTTCTGATGAAGGTTTTTATTTAACAAGAAAGTCATAAATTTAAAATAATACGGGTAAAAGAGAAAATAATGCATAAATTTCCATTCCTTTTCAAATGAAAACTGACCTTTCAACTCACTGTTTTTGAATATGGAACATGTGGAGTTAACAGGCTATTATTTGAACGTGGAATTATTTTTAATTATGGAATTTGCTTAATTTCATGTTATTGAAATTTTTAATAAATTCAATGTTTATTCTGTACTGTAATGCTCTGTGCTGTGCACAACACTTACTATTTCAAATTTAAGAAAATAGTATATTTTCAATAGAATGTACTGTGCTGTCGCACAACACTATCTAATCAAAACACATTGTATGGTAAGTGTTATGAACTGCTCAAAACATCATAATACCAAATAAACATGGAATTTAATAAAAAATTTAAACACTGTAAGAAATAATGGAAATTCCATAATTAAAAATAATTCCAAGTTCAAATAATAGCCTGTTAGTTATGGATAGGAAAATGACATGAGAATTGATGATAAAATTTAGCTTCAGGAGATATTCATTTTTATTATTCTCTGTTGTTCTTTAAGTTCTTAAATTTATAAGCAAACAATTAGTCATGGATGGGCGTCAAGTTGGTTACCTATTCCCTATTCCCTATTCGTTACCTATTCCCTATTCGTTACCTATTCCCTATTCGTTACCTATTCCCTATTCCCTATTCGTTACCTATTCGTTACCTATTCGTTACCTATTCCCTATTCCCTATTCGTTACCTATTCGTTACCTATTCCCTATTCCCTATTCCCTATTCGTTACCTATTCCCTATTCCCTATTCCCTATTCGTTACCTATTCGTTACTTATTTGATTTTTAATATCCTTCCCCCTTTTTAATTATGGCATGGAATAGTTTAATATGGCTGCCGTTACCATGGAAACGGCACAATTGTGAAAAAAATGAGCTTTTGGTTTTTGGTGAACTGTTTGGATATGCTTCAACTCAGAATCATCATATTTTAAAACAATGTAGGTGCCCACTATATACAGGTGTTGGATGATTTTGGCGATCATTGGAACTACTATGTTGCCATGGAAACTACACCAAAATTTTCAAAATTCTCAAAATGCTCAAAACTTCATGAAACTTCACAGTAATGATGAGCAACATTGGAGTTGGAATTTCCAAAATAGGTCTTGTTACCATGGAAACAATGCAAAAAGGTCAAAAATTTCAAAAATAAGAATTTTCCGCAAATTGGATGAAACTTTACAGGAATGGTAACTGGCATAGGCAGAGTTGGATTTTGAAGTTAGAATTTTCCAAATGGCCGCCGTAACCATGGAAACAGCAAAAATATCAAAAATTCAAAATGTTCAAACTTAATGAAACTTTGCAAAAATGTTACTAGACATCTGTAGATGCTCTCTTTGACTTTGGAATTGTCAAAATGGCTGTCGCTCACCTGGTAATAGGGGGAAGGGGTGCCTTCCGTTATTGCTAGCAATTACAAATCTAGTTGTTAATAGTCTTACATATGGTAATAGTTCTGAATTGGTTGAGGTAAAATGATCTTTTTATGACCTATTTATATGTGTTTGTGCTCAACCGATCCTTTTACTTCATGTTCGATACGCATTTGTTCCTTACTTGTTTTTTATACGTTCTACCTTTTAACTGCTTTATGTCCGTATGTTTGAAGATGGATCTTGGTTCGAAGGGATGAAATCACCGTGTTAGCGCTTGCGTAAAAACGAAGATGTGGTATGATTGACAATGAGACAACACTCCACATTAGACCAAAATGACACAGAAATTATCAACTATAGTTCACTGTACGGCCTTCAACAATGAGCATAGCCCAAACCGTGTAGTCACCTATAAAAGGCCCAGAAATGACAACCTCATACAATTCAAACAACAAAACTGACGGCCGTATTTCATATACAAAAAAATAAACGGAAATATGTTACACAAAAACAAACGATAACTACTTAATTTCAGGCTCTTGTCTAGGGACAGGCACATACTTACATAATGTGGTAGAGTTAAACATGTAAGCAGGGTGTACATCGTTTCGGAGCATGCTATTACCTTGTTTAATTCGTTCCATCACTCGCTTATAATTCGCTTATAATACGTGTATCTTACGTTGCACCTTTTAAAACATGATTTTCAATTGTTTTGTTGTCTCTGGTGGAAGATTTGGGCTCTTAGAGGTGATATAACTCTATAAGTGCATTTGTATCCGTTCCAGCGGTCGGATAATACCCTGTTAAATATTCGTTACTATTTCGCTTTTAAAAAGTTTGTTGTACGTTGCACCTTTTAGAAAAGGATTTCCAATTGTGTTCATATCTCTGGTGGTAATAATGTGTTCTTATAGATGAAATACCCCTATAAGCGCATATGTACTCGTTCCAGCGATCGGTCAATACCCTGTTACCTATTCGTTACCTATTCGTTACCTATTCACTTATAGTACGTTTGTTGTACGTTGCACCTTTTAGAAAAGGATTTTCAATTAAATTCATATCTCTGATGGTAACAATGTGTTCTTAGAGATGAAATGACCCCATTAGAGCGCATGTACCCGTTCCAGCGCTCGGTAAATAACCTGTTACCTATTCGTTACTTATTCGCTTTTAATGCGCGGGGTATACGGTGCACCTTGAAATAAATCGTTTTTTAATTGTGTTCAGGTCTCTGGTGGTAAGAATGTGTTCTTAGAGATGAAATTACCCTATTAGCGCGCATGTACCCGTTCCAGCGCTCGGTTAATACCCTGTTACCTATTCGTTACCTATTCGCTTATAATACATTTTTTTATACGTTGCACCTGTTAGAAAAGGATTTTCAATTATGTCCAGGTCTCAGACGGTAACAATGTGTTCTTAGAGATGAAATGACCCCATTAGAGCGCATGTACCCGTTCCAGCGCTCGGTAAATAACCTGTTACCTATCCATTACCTATTCGCTTTTAATGCGCGGGGTATACAGTGCACCTTGAAATAAATCGTTTTTTAATTGTGTTCAGGTCTCTGGTGGTAAGAATGTGTTCTTAGAGATGAAATGACCCTATTAGCGCGCATGTACCCGTTCCAGCGCTCGGTTAATACCCTGTTATCCATTCGTTACCTATTCGTTACCTATTCGCTTATAATACATTTTTTTATACGTTTCACCTGTTAGAAAAGGATTTTCAATTATGTCCATGTCTCAGGTGGTAACAATGTGTTCTTAGAGATGAAATTAACCTATTAGCGCTCATGTACCCGTTCCAGCGCTCGGTAAATAATCTTGTTACCTATTCGTTACCTATTCGCTTTTAATGCGCGGGGTATACGCTGCAACTTGAAATAAATCGTGTTTTAATTGTGTTCATGTCTCAGGTGGTAACAATGTGTTCTTAGAGATGAAATGACCCCATTAGAGCGCATGTACCCGTTCCAGCGCTCGGTAAATAACCTGTTACCTATTCGTTACCTATTCGCTTTTAATGCGCGGGGTATACGGTGCACCTTGAAATAAATCGTTTTTTAATTGTGTTCAGGTCTCTGGTGGTAAGAATGTGTTCTTAGAGATGAAATGACCCTATTACCGCGCATGTACCCGTTCCAGCACTCGGTTAATACCCTGTTACCTATTCGTTACCTATTCGTTACCTATTCGCTTATAATACATTTTTTTATACGTTTCACCTGTTAGAAAAGGATTTTCAATTATGTCCATGTCTCAGGTGGTAACAATGTGTTCTTAGAGATGAAATGACCCCATTAGAGCGCATGTACCCGTTCCAGCGCTCGGTAAATAACCTGTTACCTATTCGTTACCTATTCGCTTTTAATGCGCGGGGTATACGGTGCACCTTGAAATAAATCGTTTTTTAATTGTGTTCAGGTCTCTGGTGCTAAGAATGTGTTCTTAGAGATGAAATGACCCTATTAGCGCGCATGTACCCGTTCCAGCGCTCGGTTAATACCCTGTTACCTTTTCGTTACCTATTCGTTACCTATTCGCTTATAATACATTTTTTTATACGTTTCACCTGTTAGAAAAGGATTTTCAATTATGTCCACGTCTCAGGTGGTAACAATGTGTTCTTAGAGATGAAATGACCCCATTAGAGCGCATGTACCCGTTCCAGCGCTCGGTAAATAACCTGTTACCTATTCGTTACTTATTCGCTTTTAATGCGCGGGGTATACGGTGCACCTTGAAATAAATCGTTTTTTAATTGTGTTCAGGTCTCTGGTGGTAAGAATGTGTTCTTAGCGATGAAATGACCCTATTAGCGCGCATGTACCCGTTCCAGCGCTCGGTTAATACCCTGTTACCTATTCGTTACCTATTCGTTACCTATTCGCTTATAATACATTTTTTTATACGTTTCACCTGTTAGAAAAGGATTTTCAATTATTTCCATGTCTCAGGTGGTAACAATGTGTTCTTAGAGATGAAATGACCCTATTAGCGCGCATGTACCCATTCCAGCGCTCGGTTAATACCCTGTTATCCATTCGTTACCTATTCGTTACATATTCGCTTATAATACATTTTTTTATACGTTTCACCTGTTAGAAAAGGATTTTCAATTATGTCCATGTCTCAGGTGGTAACAATGTATTCTTAGAGATAAAATTACCCTATTAACGCTCATGTACCCGTTCCAGCGCTCGGTAAATAATCTTGTTACATATTCGTTACCTATTCGCTTTTAATGCGCGGGGTATACGCTGCAACTTGAAATAAATCGTGTTTTAATTGTGTTCATGTCTCAGGTGGTAACAATGTGTTCTTAGAGATGAAATGACCCCATTAGAGCGCATGTACCCGTTCCAGCGCTCGGTAAATAACCTGTTACCTATTCGTTACCTATTCGCTTTTAATGCGCGGGGTATACGGTGCACCTTGAAATAAATCGTTTTTTAATTGTGTTCAGGTCTCTGGTGGTAAGAATGTGTTCTTAGAGATGAAATGACCCTATTAGCGCGCATGTACCCGTTCCAGCGCTCGGTTAATACCCTGTTACCTATTCGTTACCTATTCGTTACCTATTCGCTTATAATACATTTTTTTATACGTTTCACCTGTTAGAAAAGGATTTTCAATTATGTCCATGTCTCAGGTGGTAACAATGTGTTCTTAGAGATGAAATGACCCCATTAGAGCGCATGTACCCGTTCCAGCGCTCGGTAAATAACCTGTTACCTATTCGTTACCTATTCGCTTTTAATGCGCGGGGTATACGGTGCACCTTGAAATAAATCGTTTTTTAATTGTGTTCAGGTCTCTGGTGCTAAGAATGTGTTCTTAGAGATGAAATGACCCTATTAGCGCGCATGTACCTGTTCCAGCGCTCGGTTAATACCCTGTTACCTATTCGTTACCTATTCGCTTATAATACATTTTTTTATACGTTTCACCTGTTAGAAAAGGATTTTCAATTATGTCCATGTCTCAGGTGGTAACAATGTGTTCTTAGAGATGAAATGACCCCATTAGAGCGCATGTACCCGTTCCAGCGCTCGGTAAATAACCTGTTACCTATTCGTTACCTATTCGCTTTTAATGCGCGGGGTATACGGTGCACCTTGAAATAAATCGTTTTTTAATTGTGTTCAGGTCTCTGGTGCTAAGAATGTGTTCTTAGAGATGAAATGACCCTATTAGCGCGCATGTACCCGTTCCAGCGCTCGGTTAATACCCTGTTACCTATTCGTTACCTATTCGCTTATAATACATTTTTTTATACGTTTCACCTGTTAGAAAAGGATTTTCAATTATGTCCATGTCTCAGGTGGTAACAATGTGTTCTTAGAGATGAAAATTTTAATGACCCCATTAGAGCGCATGTACCCGTTCCAGCGCTCGGTAAATAACCTGTTACCTATTCGTTACCTATTCGCTTTTAATGCGCGGGGTATACGCTGCACCTTGAAATAAATCGTGTTTTAATTGTGTTCATGTCTGGTAGTAACAATGTGTTCTTAGAGATGAAATGACCCCATTAGAGCGCATGTACCCGTTCCAGCGCTCGGTAAATAACCTGTTACCTATTCGTTACTTATTCGCTTTTAATGCGCGGGGTATACGGTGCACCTTGAAATAAATCGTTTTTTAATTGTGTTCAGGTCTCTGGTGGTAAGAATGTGTTCTTAGCGATGAAATGACCCTATTAGCGCGCATGTACCCGTTCCAGCGCTCGGTTAATACCCTGTTACCTATTCGTTACCTATTCGTTACCTATTCGCTTATAATACATTTTTTTATACGTTTCACCTGTTAGAAAAGGATTTTCAATTATTTCCATGTCTCAGGTGGTAACAATGTGTTCTTAGAGATGAAATTACCCTATTAGCGCTCATGTACCTGTTCCAGCGCTCGGTTAATACCCTGTTACCTATTCGTTACCTATTCGCTTATAATACATTTTTTTATACGTTGCACCTGTTAGAAAAGGATTTTTAATTCAGTTCATATCTCTGGTGGTAATAATGTGTTCTTTTAGATGAAATACCCCTATTAGCGCGTATGCACTCGTTCCAGCGCTCGGATAATACCCTGTTACTGATTCGTTCCCTATTCGCTTTTAATGCGCGGGTTATACGCTGCACCTTGAAATAAATCGTTTTTCAATTGTGCCCATGTCTCTGGTGGTAACAATGTGTTCTTAGAGATGAAATGACTCTATTAGCACGCATGTACCCGTTCCAGCGCTCGCTTTATACCCTGTTACCTATTCGTTACCTATTCACTTATAATACGTTTGTTGTACGTTGCACCTTTCAGAAAAAGGATTTTCAATGGTGTCCGTGTTTCTGGTGGTAACAATGTGTTCTTAGAGATGAAATTACCCTATTAGCGCGCATGTACCCGTTCCAGCGCTCGGTGAATACCCTGTTACCTATTCGTTACCTATTCACTTATAATACTTTTGTTGTATGTTGCACCTTTTAGAAAAGGATTTTTAATTGTCTCTATGTCTCTGGTGGTAACAATGTGTTCTTAGAGATGAAATGACCCTATTAGCGTGCATGTACCCATTCCAGCGCTCGATAAATACCCTGTTACCTATTCGTTACCTATTCACTTATATTACGTTTGTTGTACGTTGCATCTTTTAGAAAAGGATTTTTAATTCAGTTCATATCTCTAGTGGTAATAATGTGTTCTTTTAGATGAAATACCCCTATTAGCGCATATGTACTCGTTCCAGCGCTCAGTTAATACCCTGCTTCTTATTCGTTCCTTATTTGCTTTGAATGCACGAGGTATACGTTGCACCTTGAAATAAATCGTTTTTTAATTGTGTTCATGTCTCTGGTGGAACGGGAACATGAGCGCTAATAGGGTAATTTCATCTCTAAGAACACATTGTTACCACCTGAGACATGGACATAATTGAAAATCCTTTTCTAACAGTTGAAACGTATAAAAAAATGTATTATATGCGAATAGGTAACGAATAGGTAACAAATAGGTAACAGGGTATTAACCGAGCGCTGGAACGGGTACATGCGCGCTAATAGGGTAATTTCATCTCTAAGAACACATTGTTACCACCAGACATGAACACAATTGAAAAACGATTTATTTCAAGGTGCACCGTATACCCCGCGCATTAAAAGCGAATAGGTAACGAATAGGTAACAGGTTATTTACCGAGCGCTGGAACGGGTACATGCGCTCTAATGGGGTCATTTCATCTCTAAGAACACATTGTTACCGTCTGAGACCTGGACATAATTGAAAATCCTTTTCTAACAGGTGCAACGTATAAAAAAATGTATTATAACCGAATAGGTAACGAATAGGTAACGAATAGGTAACAGGGTATTAACCGAGCGCTGGAACGGGTACATGCGCGCTAATAGGGTCATTTCATCTCTAAGAACACATTCTTACCACCAGAGACCTGAACACAATTAAAAAAGGATTTATTTCAAGGTGCACCGTATACCCCGCGCATTAAAAGCGAATAAGTAACGAATAGGTAACAGGTTATTTACCGAGCGCTGGAACGGGTACATGCGCTCTAATGGGGTCATTTCATCTCTAAGAAGACATTGTTACCACCAGACATGAATACAATTAAAACACGATTTATTTCAAGGTGCAGCGTATACCTCGCGCATTAAAAGCGAATAGGTAACGAATAGGTAACAGGTTATTTACCGAGCGCTGGAACGGGTACATGCGCTCTAATGGGGTCATTTCATCTCTAAGAACACATTGTTACCACCTGAGACATGGACATAATTGAAAATCCTTTTCTAACAGGTGAAACGTATAAAAAAATGTATTATAAGCGAATAGGTAACGAATAGGTAAGGAATAGGTAAAAGGGTATTAACCGAGCGCTGGAACGGGTACATGCGCGCTAATAGGGTCATTTCATCTCTAAGAACACATTGTTACCACCAGAGACCTGAACACAATTAAAAAACGATTTATTTCAAGGTGCACCGTATACCCCGCGCATTAAAAGCGAATAGGTAACAAATAGGTAACAGGTTATTTACCGAGCGCTAGAACGGGTACATGCGCTCTAATGGGGTCATTTCATATCTAAGAACACATTGTTACCACCAGACATGAATACAATTAAAACACGATTTATTTCAAGGTGCTGCGTATCCCCCGCGCATTAAAAGCAAATAGGTAACGAATAGGTAACAGGTTATTTACCGAGCGCTGGAACGGGTACATGCGCTCTAATGGGGTCATTTCATCTCTAAGAACACATTGTTACCACCTGAGACATGGACATAATTGAAAATCCTTTTCTAACAGGTGAAACGTATAAAAAAATGTATTATAAGCGAATAGGTAACGAATAGGTATCGAATAGGTAACAGGGTATTAACCGAGCGCTGGAACGGGTACATGCGCGCTAATAGGGTAATTTCATCTCTAAGAACACATTGTTACCACCAGACCTGAACACAATTAAAAAACGATTTATTTCAAGGTGCACCGTATACCCCGCGCATTAAAAGCGAATAGGTAACGAATAGGTAACAGGTTATTTACCGAGCGCTGGAACGGGTACATGCGCTCTAATGGGGTCATTTCATCTCTAAGAACACATTGTTACCGTCTGAGACCTGGACATAATTGAAAATCCTTTTCTAACAGGTGCAACGTATAAAAAAATGTATTATAACCGAATAGGTAACGAATAGGTAACAGGGTATTAACCGAGCGCTGGAACGGGTACATGCGCGCTAATAGGGTCATTTCATCTCTAAGAACACATTGTTACCACCAGAGACCTGAACACAATTAAAAAACGATTTATTTCAAGGTGCACCGTATACCCCGCGCATTAAAAGCGAATAGGTAACAAATAGGTAACAGGTTATTTACCGAGCGCTGGAACGGGTACATGCGCTCTAATGAGGTCATTTCATATCTAAGAACACATTGTTACCACCAGACATGAATACAATTAAAACACGATTTATTTCAAGGTGCTGCGTATCCCCCGCGCATTAAAAGCAAATAGGTAACGAATAGGTAACAGGTTATTTACCGAGCGCTGGAACGGGTACATGCGCTCTAATGGGGTCATTTCATCTCTAAGAACACATTGTTACCACCTGAGACATGGACATAATTGAAAATCCTTTTCTAACAGGTGAAACGTATAAAAAAATGTATTATAAGCGAATAGGTAACGAATAGGTATCGAATAGGTAACAGGGTATTAACCAAGCGCTGGAACGGGTACATGCGCGCTAATAGGGTAATTTCATCTCTAAGAACACATTGTTACCACCAGACATGAACACAATTAAAAAACGATTTATTTCAAGGTGCACCGTATACCCCGCGCATTAAAAGCGAATAGGTAACGAATAGGTAACAGGTTATTTACCGAGCGCTGGAACGGGTACATGCGCTCTAATGGGGTCATTTCATCTCTAAGAACACATTGTTACCGTCTGAGACCTGGACATAATTGAAAATCCTTTTCTAACAGGTGCAACGTATAAAAAAATGTATTATAACCGAATAGGTAACGAATAGGTAACAGGGTATTAACCGAGCGCTGGAACGGGTACATGCGCGCTAATAGGGTCATTTCATCTCTAAGAACACATTCTTACCACCAGAGACCTGAACACAATTAAAAAAGGATTTATTTCAAGGTGCACCGTATACCCCGCGCATTAAAAGCGAATAAGTAACGAATAGGTAACAGGTTATTTACCGAGCGCTGGAACGGGTACATGCGCTCTAATGGGGTCATTTCATCTCTAAGAACACATTGTTACCACCAGACATGAATACAATTAAAACACGATTTATTTCAAGGTGCAGCGTATACCTCGCGCATTAAAAGCGAATAGGTAACGAATAGGTAACGAATAGGTAACAGGTTATTTACCGAGCGCTGGAACGGGTACATGCGCTCTAATGGGGTCATTTCATCTCTAAGAACACATTGTTACCACCTGAGACATGGACATAATTGAAAATCCTTTTCTTACAGGTGAAACGTATAAAAAAATGTATTATAAGCGAATAGGTAACGAATAAGTATCGAATAGGTAACAGGGTATTAACCGAGCGCTGGAACGGGTACATGCGCGCTAATAGGGTAATTTCATCTCTAAGAACACATTGTTACCACCAGACATGAACACAATTAAAAAACGATTTATTTCAAGGTGCACCGTATACCCCGCGCATTAAAAGCGAATAGGTAACGAATAGGTAACAGGTTATTTACCGAGCGCTGGAACGGGTACATGCGCTCTAATGGGGTCATTTCATCTCTAAGAACACATTGTTACCGTCTGTGACCTGGACATAATTGAAAATCCTTTTCTAACAGGCGCAACGTATAAAAAAATGTATTATAACCGAATAGGTAACGAATAGGTAACAGGGTATTAACCGAGCGCTGGAACGGGTACATGCGCGCTAATAGGGTCATTTCATCTCTAAGAACACATTGTTACCACCAGAGACCTGAACACAATTAAAAAACGATTTATTTCAAGGTGCACCGTATACCCCGCGCATTAAAAGCGAATAGGTAACAAATAGGTAACAGGTTATTTACCGAGGGCTGGAACGGGTACATGCGCTCTAATGGGGTCATTTCATATCTAAGAACACATTGTTACCACCAGACATGAATACAATTAAAACACGATTTATTTCAAGGTGCTGCGTATCCCCCGCGCATTAAAAGCAAATAGGTAACGAATAGGTAACAGGTTATTTACCGAGCGCTGGAACGGGTACATGCGCTCTAATGGGGTCATTTCATCTCTAAGAACACATTGTTACCACCTGAGACATGGACATAATTGAAAATCCTTTTCTAACAGGTGAAACGTATAAAAAAATGTATTATAAGCGAATAGGTAACGAATAGGTATCGAATAGGTAACAGGGTATTAACCGAGCGCTGGAACGGGTACATGCGCGCTAATAGGGTAATTTCATCTCTAAGAACACATTGTTACCACCAGACATGAACACAATTAAAAAACGATTTATTTCAAGGTGCACCGTATACCCCGCGCATTAAAAGCGAATAGGTAACGAATAGGTAACAGGTTATTTACCGAGCGCTGGAACGGGTACATGCGCTCTAATGGGGTCATTTCATCTCTAAGAACACATTGTTACCGTCTGAGACCTGGACATAATTGAAAATCCTTTTCTAACAGGTGCAACGTATAAAAAAATGTATTATAACCGAATAGGTAACGAATAGGTAACAGGGTATTAACCGAGCGCTGGAACGGGTACATGCGCGCTAATAGGGTCATTTCATCTCTAAGAACACATTCTTACCACCAGAGACCTGAACACAATTAAAAAAGGATTTATTTCAAGGTGCACCGTATACCCCGCGCATTAAAAGCGAATAAGTAACGAATAGGTAACAGGTTATTTACCGAGCGCTGGAACGGGTACATGCGCTCTAATGGGGTCATTTCATCTCTAAGAACACATTGTTACCACCAGACATGAATACAATTAAAACACGATTTATTTCAAGGTGCAGCGTATACCTCGCACATTAAAAGCGAATAGGTAACGAATAGGTAACAGGTTATTTACCGAGCGCTGGAACGGGTACATGCGCTCTAATGGGGTCATTTCATCTCTAAGAACACATTGTTACCACCTGAGACATGGACATAATTGAAAATCCTTTTCTTACAGGTGAAACGTATAAAAAAATGTATTATAAGCGAATAGGTAACGAATAGGTAAGGAATAGGTAACAGGGTATTAACCGAGCGCTGGAACGGGTACATGCGCGCTAATAGGGTCATTTCATCTCTAAGAACACATTGTTACCACCAGAGACCTGAACACAATTAAAAAACGATTTATTTCAAGGTGCACCGTATACCCCGCGCATTAAAAGCGAATAGGTAACGAATAGGTAACAGGTTATTTACTGGGCGCTGGAACGGGTACATGCGCTCTAATGGGGTCATTTCATCTCTAAGAACACATTGTTACCACCAGACATGAATACAATTAAAACACGATTTATTTCAAGGTGCTGCGTATCCCCCGCGCATTAAAAGCGAATAGGTAACGAATAGGTAACAGGTTATTTACCGAGCGCTGGAACGGGTACATGCGCTCTAATGGGGTCATTTCATCTCTAAGAACACATTGTTACCACCTGAGACATGGACATAATTGAAAATCCTTTTCTAACAGGTGAAACGTATAAAAAAATGTATTATAAGCGAAAAGGTAACGAATAGGTATCGAATAGGTAACAGGGTATTAACCGAGCGCTGGAACGGGTACATGCGCGCTAATAGGGTCATTTCATCTCTAAGAACACATTCTTACCACCAGAGACCTTAACACAATTAAAAAACGATTTATTTCAAGGTGCACCGTATACCCCGCGCATTAAAAGCGAATAGGTAACGAATAGGTAACAGGTTATTTACCGAGCGCTGGAACGCGTACATGCGCTCTAATGGGGTCATTTCATCTCTAAGAACACATTGTTACCACCTGAGACATGAACACAATTAAAACACGATTTATTTCAAGTTGCAGCGTATACCCCGCGCATTAAAAGCGAATAGGTAACTAATAGGTAACAAGATTATTTACCGAGCACTGGAACGGGTACATGAGCGCTAATAGGGTAATTTCATCTCTAAGAACACATTGTTACCACCTGAGACATGGACATAATTGAAAATCCTTTTCTAACAGGTGAAACGTATAAAAAAATGTATTATAAGCGAATAGGTAACGAATAGGTAACGAATGGATAACAGGGTATTAACCGCGCGCTGGAACGTGTACATGCGCGCTAATAGGGTAATTTCATCTCTAAGAACACATTCTTACCACCAGAGACCTGAACACAATTAAAAAACGATTTATTTCAAGGTGCACCGTATACCCCGCGCATTAAAAGCGAATAAGTAACGAATAGGTAACAGGTTATTTACCGAGCGCTGGAACACGTACATGCGCTCTAATGGGGTCATTTCATCTCTAAGAACACATTGTTACCACCAGACATGAATACAATTCAAACACGATTTATTTCAAGGTGCAGCGTATCCCCCGCGCATTAAAAGCGAATAGGTAACGAATAGGTAACAGGTTATTTACCGAGCGCTGGAACGGGTACATGCGCTCTAATGGGGTCATTTCATCTCTAAGAACACATTGTTACCACCTGAGACATCGACATAATTGAAAATCCTTTTCTAACAGGTGAAACGTATAAAAAAATGTATTATAAGCGAATAGGTAACGAATAGGTAACAGGGTATTAACCGAGCGCTGGAACGGGTACATGCGCGCTTATAGGGTCATTTCATCTCTAAGAACACATTCTTACCACCAGAGACCTGAACACAATTAAAAAACGATTTATTTCAAGGTGCACCGTATACCCCGTGCATTAAAAGCGAATAGGTAACGAATAGGTAACAGGTTATTTACCGAGCGCTGGAACGCGTACATGCGCTCTAATGGGGTCATTTCATCTCTAAGAACACATTGTTACCACCTGAGACATGAACACAATTAAAACACGATTTATTTCAAGTTGTAGCGTATACCCCGCGCATTAAAAGCGAATAGGTAACGAATAGGTAACAAGATTATTTACCGAGCACTGGAACGGGTACATGAGCGCTAATAGGGTAATTTCATCTCTAAGAACACATTGTTACCACCTGAGACATGGACATAATTGAAAATCCTTTTCTAACAGGTGAAACGTATAAAAAAATGTATTATAAGCGAATAGGTAACGAATAGGTAACGAATGGATAACAGGGTATTAACCGAGCGCTTGAACGGGTACATGCGCGCTAATAGGGTCATTTCATCTCTAAGAACACATTCTTACCACCAGAGACCTGAACACAATTAAAAAACGATTTATTTCAAGGTGCACCGTATACCCCGCGCATTAAAAGCGAATAGGTAACGAATAGGTAACAGGTTATTTACCGAGCGCTGGAACGGGTACATGCGCTCTAATGGGGTCATTTCATCTCTAAGAACACATTGTTACCGTCTGAGACATGAATACAATTAAAACACGATTTATTTCAAGGTGCAGCGTATACCCCGCACATTAAAAGCGAATAGGTAACGAATAGGTAACAGGTTATTTACCGAGCGCTAGAACGGGTACATGCGCTCTAATGGGGTCATTTCATCTCTAAGAACACATTGTTACCACCTGAGACATGGACATAATTGAAAATCCTTTTCTAACAGGTGAAACGTATAAAAAAATGTATTATAAGCGAATAGGTAACGAATAGGTAACGAATAGGTAACAGGGTATTAACCGAGCGCTGGAACGGGTACATGCGCGCTAATAGGGTCATTTCATCTCTAAGAACACATTCTTACCACCAGAGACCTGAACACAATTAAAAAACGATTTATTTCAAGGTGCACCGTATACCCCGCGCATTAAAAGCGAATAGGTAACGAATAGGTAACAGGTTATTTACCGAGCGCTGGAACGCGTACATGCGCTCTAATGGGGTCATTTCATCTCTAAGAACACATTGTTACCACCTGAGACATGAACACAATTAAAACACGATTGATTTCAAGTTGCAGCGTATACCCCGCGCATTAAAAGCGAATAGGTAACGAATAGGTAACAAGATTATTTACCGAGCACTGGAACGGGTACATGAGCGCTAATAGGGTAATTTCATCTCTAAAAACACATTGTTACCACCTGAGACATGGACATAATTGAAAATCCTTTTCTAACAGGTGAAACGTATAAAAAAATGTATTATAAGCGAATAGGTAACGAATAGGTAACGAATAGGTAACAGGGTATTAACCGAGCGCTGGAACGGGTACATGCGCGCTAATAGGGTCATTTCATCTCTAAGAACACATTCTTACCACCAGAGACCTGAACACAATTAAAAAACGATTTATTTCAAGGTGCACCGTATACCCCGCGCATTAAAAGCGAATAGGTAACGAATAGGTAACAGGTTATTTACCGAGCGCTGGAACGGGTACATGCGCTCTAATGGGATCATTTCATCTCTAAGAACACATTGTTACCACCTGAGACATGAACACAATTAAAAAACGATTTATTTCAAGGTGCACCGTATACCCCGCGCATTAAAAGCGAATAGGTAACGAATAGGTAACAGGTTATTTACCGAGCGCTGGAACGGGTACATGCGCTCTAATGGGGTCATTTCATCTCTAAGAACACATTGTTACCGTCTGAGACCTGGACATAATTGAAAATCCTTTTCTTACAGGTGAAACGTATAAAAAATGTATTATAAGCGAATAGGTAACGAATAGGTAAGGAATAGGTAACAGGGTATTAACCGAGCGCTGGAACGGGTACATGCGCGCTAATAGGGTCATTTCATCTCTAAGAACACATTCTTACCACCAGAGACCTGAACACAATTAAAAAACGATTTATTTCAAGGTGCACCGTATACCCCGCGCATTAAAAGCGAATAGGTAACGAATAGGTAACAGGTTATTTACCGAGCGCTGGAACGGGTACATGCGCTCTAATGGGGTCATTTCATCTCTAAGAACACATTGTTACCACCTGAGACATGGACATAATTGAAAATCCTTTTCTTACAGGTGAAACGTATAAAAAAATGTATTATAAGCGAATAGGTAACGAATAGGTAAGGAATAGGTAACAGGGTATTAACCGAGCGCTGGAACGGGTACATGCGCGTAAATAGGGTAATTTCATCTCTAAGAACACATTCTTACCACCAGAGACATGAACACAATTAAAAAACGATTTATTTCAAGGTGCACCGTATACCCCGCGCATTAAAAGCGAATAGGTAACGAATAGGTAACAGGTTATTTACCGAGCGCTGGAACGGGTACATGCGCTCTAATGGGGTCATTTCATCTCTAAGAACACATTGTTACCGTCTGAGACCTGGACATAATTGAAAATCCTTTTCTAACAGGTGCAACGTATAAAAAAATGTATTATAAGCGAATAGGTAACGAATAGGTAACAGGGTATTAACCGAGCGCTGGAACGGGTACATGCGCGCTAATAGGGTAATTTCATCTCTAAGAACACATTGTTACCACCAGAGACCTGAACACAATTAAAAAACGATTTATTTCAAGGTGCACCGTATACCCCGCGCATTAAAAGCGAATAAGTAACGAATAGGTAACAGGTTATTTACCGAGCGCTGGAACGCGTACATGCGCTCTAATGGGGTCATTTCATCTCTAAGAACACATTGTTACCACCAGACATTAATACAATTAAAACACGATTTATTTCAAGTTGCAGCGTATACCCCGCGCATTAAAAGCGAATAGGTAACGAATAGGTAACAAGATTATTTACCGAGCACTGGAACGGGTACATGAGCGCTAATAGGGTAATTTCATCTCTAAGAACACATTGTTACCACCTGAGACATGGATATAATTGAAAATCCTTTTCTAACAGGTGAAACGTATAAAAAAATGTATTATAAGCGAATAGGTAACGAATAGGTAACGAATGGATAACAGGGTATTAACCGAGCGCTTGAACGGGTACATGCGCGCTAATAGGGTCATTTCATCTCTAAGAACACATTCTTACCACCAGAGACCTGAACACAATTAAAAAACGATTTATTTCAAGGTGCACCGTATACCCCGCGCATTAAAAGCGAATAGGTAACGAATAGGTAACAGGTTATTTACCGAGCGCTGGAACGGGTACATGCGCTCTAATGGGGTCATTTCATCTCTAAGAACATGAAGAACACATTGTTACCGTCTGAGACCTGGACATAATTGAAAATCCTTTTCTAACAGGTGCAACGTATAAAAAAATGTATTATAAGCGAATAGGTAACGAATAGGTAACGAATAGGTAACAGGGTATTAACCGAGCGCTTAAACGGGTACATGCGCGCTAATAGGGTAATTTCATCTCTAAGAACACATTCTTACCACCAGAGACCTGAACACAATTAAAAAACGATTTATTTCAAGGTGCACCGTATACCCCGCGCATTAAAAGCGAATAAGTAACGAATAGGTAACAGGTTATTTACCGAGCGCTGGAACGGGTACATGCGCTCTAATGGGGTCATTTCATCTCTAAGAACACATTGTTACCATCAGAGATATGAATTTAATTGAAAATCCTTTTCTAAAAGGTGCAACGTACAACAAACGTACTATAAGTGAATAGGTAACGAATAGGTAACGAATAGGTAACGAATAGGTAACAGGGTATTAACCGATCGCTGGAACGAGTACATATGCGCTTATAGGGGTATTTCATCTATAAGAACACATTATTACCACCAGAGAAATAAACACAATTGGAAATCCTTTTCTAAAAGGTGCAACGTACAACAAACTTTTTAAAAGCGAATTAGTAACGAATATTTAACAGGGTATTATCCGACCGCTGGAACGGATACAAATGCACTTATAGAGTTATATCACCTCTAAGAGCCCAAATCTTCCACCAGAGACAACAAAACAATTGAAAATCATGTTTTAAAAGGTGCAACGTAAGATACACGTATTATAAGCGAATTATAAGCGAGTGATGGAACGAATTAAATAAGGTAATAGCATGCTCCGAAACGATGTACACCCTGCTTACATGTTTAACTCTACCACATTATGTAAGTATGTGCCTGTCCCTAGACAAGAGTAGTTATCGTTTGTTTTTGTGTTACATATTTCCGTTTATTTTTTTGTATATGAAATACGGCCGTCAGTTTTGTTGTTTGAATTGTATGAGGTTGTCATTTCTGGGCCTTTTATAGGTGACTACACGGTTTGGGCTATGCTCATTGTTGAAGGCCGTACAGTGAACTATAGTTGATAATTTCTGTGTCATTTTGGTCTAATGTGGAGTGTTGTCTCATTGGCAATCATACCACATCTTCGTTTTTACGCAAGCGCTAACACGGTGATTTCATCCCGTCGAACCAAGATCCATCTTCAAACATACGGACATAAAGCAGTTAAAAGGTAGAACGTATAAAAAACAAGTAAGGAACAAATGCGTATCGAACATGAAGTAAAAGGATCGGTTGAGCACAAACACATATAAATAGGTCATAAAAAGATCATTTTACCTCAACCAATTCAGAACTATTACCATATGTAAGACTATTAACAACTAGATTTGTAATTGCTAGCAATAACGGAAGGCACCCCTTCCCCCTATTACCAGGTGAGCGACAGCCATTTTGACAATTCCAAAGTCAAAGAGAGCATCTACAGATGTCTAGTAACATTTTTGCAAAGTTTCATTAAGTTTGAACATTTTGAATTTTTGATATTTTTGCTGTTTCCATGGTTACGGCGGCCATTTTGAAAATTCTAACTTCAAAATCCAACTCTGCCTATGCCAGTTACCATTCCTGTAAAGTTTCATCCAGTTTGCGGAAAATTCTTATTTTTGAAATTTTTGACCTTTTTGCATTGTTTCCATGGTAACAAGACCTATTTTGGAAATTCCAACTCCAATGTTGCTCATCATTACTGTGAAGTTTCATGAAGTTTTGAGCATTTTGAGAATTTTGAAAATTTTGGTGTAGTTTCCATGGCAACATAGTAGTTCCAATGATCGCCAAAATCATCCAACACCTGTATATAGTGGGCACCTACATTGTTTTAAAATATGATGATTCTGAGTTGAAGCATATCCAAACAGTTCACCAAAAACCAAAAGCTCATTTTTTTCACAATTGTGCCGTTTCCATGGTAACGGCAGCCATATTAAACTATTTCATGCCATAATTAAAAAGGGGGAATGATATTAAAAATAAAATAAGTAACGAATAGGGAATAGGGAATAGGGAATAGGTAAGGCAGCAACCATTTGATTTTCTGGGGGGGGCTATGGTTTTTTTTGGAAAAAAAAGTTTGTTTCCAGTTTTTGGAGAAAAAAATAATTTGTTTTTGATTCTGAGAAAAAAAAATTGTTTGTTTCACCCTCAGCTGCCACTATATGTAATGCTAAAATTGAAAGAAAAAAATTGTTTTCGACTTGTCGCGAAAAAATAGATTGTTTTTCGCCGCAGGCGAAAAAAAAAGTTTGTACAGAAAAAAAAACCATAGCCCCCCCAGAAAATCAAATGGTTGCTGCCTAAGGAATAGGTAACGAATAGGGAATAGGGAATAGGTAACGAATAGGTAACGAATAGGGAATAGGGAATAGGTAACGAATAGGTAACGAATAGGGAATAGGGAATAGGTAACGAATAGGTAACGAATAGGGAATAGGGAATAGGTAACGAATAGGGAATAGGGAATAGGTAACGAATAGGCAACGAATAGGGAATAGGGAATAGGTAACGAATAGGGAATAGGGAATAGGTAACCAACTTCTTGCCCATTAGTCATGGTTGGTTTTAAGCAAATCAAAAGAACTGAAAATTAATCTTATGTGACCTATAAAAAAAAGTATTTGATTGCACAGTTTATTTCTTCAAAAAATATTAGAAACATGGATGTGTTACCTAGCAATGTATTCTTTGTTGTATATGTGTCTTTAATCATTAAATTATATCACTACACATATATACATATTTCTGTTTATACTTAAAATACATGAAATAAAACAAGCTTGAAAGTAAAAATTCTGCACCTGGGGCTCATGATTTACCAGCTAGTATTCATTATGACTGCTTTATTTCATCTATTATCAGGATAATCTGTTTTGTTTGCATGGTTTGTAAAGGTACATTATGTAGTTGAAAATGGCTTGTTGGTATTAAAATGTAAGCCGGAAAACTGAACATGCTGATTGTGTCCCCTTATGACAATTTTGACAATCTTTGGTTTCATATCTATTAATAAAATGCTTCGCTGTGAGCAGCTTCTTACGACCACAAAGGTTGAACCCTGAACAGTTGGGCCAAATTTGGACACAATATATTCAAGCTTGATACTGTATGAATTTGGATTGTTATCAAATTTTCTGACACAAACAAATATCAAGATCTTACAAATCTATTGTGCAATACTGTGCAAAAAAGATTTCTTCTTGAAACTTTTTAAAAATTTTGAAAAAAAAATTAAACCCCTTATAGGGGCACTAGCTGTCAAATTCATGTTCACCAATTTTAATCAAATTCTTATATTTCATTTGTGTATTTTATTTATAACAATGTAAAACATTTATCCAAACTATTAAAAGTCTAAAATAAACAATTAACTGGCATGAGCTGGGCACAGGCATGAAAAGATGTAGCTTCGTTTCGTGTGAATTTAGTCCAGATGCCATCTAATTTTTTATTGAGTACACGTTCAGACCTCTAAAATCATCCGATGACCATATAAGCTATGTAAATAAAGGTATAAATAGATTAAGCAAACTCATGCTGTTGGATTATTCTAGGGTTTGTATGTCATGTATGTCCTATCTGGATTTTGTTTTATATAGGGTTGCTGCTCACAAGGAAGGTATTTAACCAAGAGTTACAACATTTTTGTACAAGATAGGGTGAAGTTGAGATCATCCCTTCATAATTTTTAAGGAAGCCATCAGGAGCTGGTTGAACTTTAATGTGGAATATCCATTTCACAGATGATACAGATTGTGGATATGTTCCTAATGTCGTTACTAAAATCCTGTATCCTTTCCCTAATTTGATGTTTTACATGTACCAGGTTTGTAACACAAACAGGACAGGTGCACATGTGGAGCAGAATATAATATGCTTACCCTTCTGTGGTCACCTTAGATCACACCCAGTTGAAGGTGGGTTTTATGCTGCTCAGTGTTTAGTTTTCAACATACATGTACAGTATGTATGTGTTCACATTGTGTTTTGGGTACTATTGCTAATCTGTTGCCCATTTTCTTTTTTAGTCATGGGCAGGGCCATGCATGATGGCATTGTTATTTATTTTGATCTTAAGAGTTTGAACATTCCTTTGGGGTATTTTGCCTGACTGCTCTTTAATAGAGTATGGATTTTGACGAGTGATGAACAGATGAAGTTGAAGTCCTGGCATAATCCTTGTTGGAATGTTGGATGTGTACAGATTGATAATGTACATGTAGTCTGCAAATGTTTGCACCTGTCCTAAGTCAGGAATCTTATGTACAGTAGTTGTCGTTTGTTTATGTAATTTATACATATTTCTGTTTTTTTGTATTTAAAATAGATTAGACCGTTGGTTTTTCTGTTTGAATGGTTTTAAACTAGTAATTTTGGAGCCCTTTATAGCTTTTTGTTCGGTGTGAGCCAAGGATCCATGTTGAAGGTTGTACATTGACCTATAATGGTTTATTTTTATAAATTGTTATTTGGATAGAGAGTTGTCTCATTGGCACTCACACCACATATTCCTATATCTATTAGATGCATGATTGTTTTGTTAGTTGTTGGTGGCTTTGAACTGGCTGTCAGTTGACTGTGAGTACTATCAGAAATGTTCCTAACTTGTCTTTTTGTTGTTTGGATGTACAAGTACTGCAAGTACCCACCCACATCCACTTGTATTTTTGTCCATCTGATCAGTTAAGCCTTTTTCTATATTTTTATAGTTCGTTCTTAAAAATGTTGTACTGTTATACCACTGTCCAAGGTAAGGGGAGGGTTGGGATCCCGCTAGCATGTTTAACCCTAGTCCAAATAATTATGACGTCTTGAAAGGCTATTATATTTTTTTTCTTTGACATGTTTGACGCCTTATTTCAATGTCGAAGTACATGTAAGGCGTCAAAGAAAAAAAATATAATAGCCTTTCAACATGTTCAAGACGTCATAATTATTTGAACTAGTTTAATCCCACCACATTTTTTATGTATATGACTGTCCAAAGTCAGGAGCCTGTAATTCAGTGGTTGTCGTTTGTTTTATGTGTTACATATTTGTTTTCGTTCAATTTTTAAATAAATAAGGGCGTTAGTTTTCTCTTTTGAATTGTTAAAATTACTCATTACATTATCATTTCAGGGCCTCTTATAGCTGACTATGCGGAATGGGCTATGCTCATTGTTGAAGGCAGTACGGTGACCTATAGTTGTTAACTTCTGTGTCATTTTGGTCTCTTGTGGAGAGTTGTCTCATTGCCATAATAATTTGTCAATCATACCACATCTTATTTTTATAATCCACCATGTGCCATTATGTTATCAGCTGTGCTCATTGACATGTATTAAGGTTTAGAAAATACATCATTATTTTCAGTAAAACATACATAGTTACCTTGTCTGAAATCTTTCCCATCTCAAAAAGAATTCACATTCAAGTTTCAAAACAAATGCACGTGGACAAGACAGGAAGTGTAGAATTTATTGTAAGTATGCCCAATGACGGAAGGGTATGGAAAGAATACGATCTAATGAGTTTTTTTCTTCTTTGATTTTTAGGTCAATTTGTCTATATATAATAGTCCCAGTGTACTAATAATACATAAATAAATAAGCTTTATTTAGAGTAGGCATAGTATACAAACAAGGACATATCATATTATTAAGCAAGGCTTCCCAAACTTGAAAATTAAAAAAAATGTGGTGCACACTGTTAAATAATTTAACCCGCTTCGCGCGTTATTCAGTGTGCACCAAATTGTTTATGCTATTTCTTCATAGACAGAAAAAATATTACAGTCATTCCTTAACTATATAAATAACTATGGGGTCTTAATTGCAAGGCTAGTTTTATTTAATTTCTAATTTTCAAGGCTCGGGCCTATTCGAAGTTTTTGTCACCGGAAGTGCTGTATATTTTGGTTTTTTAATCTTTACAGCTCAGAGTGATCAAATTGGTCGAAAAAATAGGGGTCCCAGACCACTTAGGCTCAAAATATTACTTCTAAACAGGTATGTAAAAGGAACCGGTTTTCAATGGATTGATAGGGAAAATAGGGGGTCGCCCCGATATTCCGACACCCCATTTTTAAATAGTCCGACACCCCAATAGACCGACGAAGGCAAATAACTGCCGTCATATAAAGGTAAGAGAATAATGGCAAACCGTGAGTATGAAGATAATGACCAAAAACGGCAAAATTTCCTTAAAATTACAAATTCAGGGGCAGCAACATAACAACGGTTTTCCGATTCCGTTCCGAATGTGATGAACATTCCCCCCCCCCCCCCCAATGTCAGATTTGTTCTAAATGCTTTGGTTTCAGAGATATAAGCCAAAATCTACATTTTACACGTGGTATATGTTCACTAGATACAACATGCACTACTGTAAAATTGAGAATGGAAATGGGGAATGTGCCAAAGAGACAACAACCCGACCATAGAAAAAAAACAACAGCAGAAGGTCACAAACAGGTCTTCAATGTAGCGAGAAATTCCAGCACCCGGAGGCGTCCTTCAGCTGGCTCCTAAACACATATATACTAGTTCAGTGATAATTAACGCCATACTAATTTCCAAATTGTACACAAGAAACTAAAATTAAAATAATACAAGACTAACAAAGGCCAGAGGCTCCTGACTTGGGACAGGCGCAAAAATGCGGCGGGGTTAAACATGTTTGTGAGATCTCAACCCTCCCCCTATACCTCTAGCCAATGTAGAAAAGAAAACGCATAACAATACGCACATTAAAATTCAGTTCAAGAGAAGTCCGAGTCTGATGTCAGAAGATGTAACCAAAGAAAATAAGCAAAATGACAATAATACATAAATAACAACAGACTACTAGCAGTTAACTGACATGCCAGCTCCAGACTTCAATTAAACTGACTGAAAGATTATGATTTCATCATATGAACATCAGGCACAATCTTTCCCGTTAGGGGTTTAGTATCATACCATCATAGCATATATGAGAAGAACATAACCCGTGTCATGCCAACAACTGGTTTTTGAATAAATGTGTTTAGTTCCGATGCAAAGACCCTATAAGTGAATCAATATTAACGCCAAAAAATGCAATCTTTAATGACCTGACAACAGTATCGTAACTATATCCCTTCTTAATAAGTCTATTCAAAGATTTTGTTAGTTTTTGAGGTGAATACTGACACCTTTGTGCTTTATAAAGAATATTTCCATAAAAAATTGGATGTGAAATACCTGAACGTATAAGAAGTCTGCATGTCAGAGGCGGATTTAGGGGGGGGGGTTATATGGTTGCTTATATAGGGAATCATTGAAGCGTGACTGGAGCGGGCCCCCTCTTAGGTCAGTCAGTGGGCCCCCACTTATGAAAATTTCTTGATCCGCCACTGCATGTTGATCTATATTTACGAATGATGTCCTTATACCGATGATAAAATTTTGTAAATGTTTTGACTAGTTTGTGATATCGAAAATATATCCCATTATTTTCAACAATACATATCTACCGATCAACCTTACAGCAGATTTCAGTCAGTATGTAGCTAATGGTAATATCTTTGGTTAGCTTGCTTGTTAGCTGAACCGTGAAGTCATTGTTAGGTAAGGTAAACTTCCCTCCTTTAATAGTAGACTAGCCCAACAGATAAAGAATCTATCTCTCTGTAGGACTAAGCTACCTTAAAAGGAGGGTAGTATACCTTGCCTAACAATGACTTCACGGTTCAGCTAACAAGCAAGCTAACCAAAGATATTACCATTAGCTACATACTGACTGAAATCTGCTGTAATACTCATAAGTTGCATTACCTGTTCATAGTATTCGATGGACAAGGTCAAATGAGTTTTGATATATATTCAAAACGCAAGTGATAGAATTATGGTCACTTTTGTCTTTTTCAAACTACAAAAAAAAATGTAGCAGTAAACCCTTGTTAAAGTGGGACGGCCATTTGACTTGTCGAGGTGTATAATTACCAACAAATGTCAGAATGGTTGAGCCAGTGTTGCAAGGATTTTTTGTCTTTATTCAATATACTTTTATTGTCCAGTGGCACTCCAAGTTTTATTGACCTTTGATGCCCCAGATGGCATCTATTAAAGGACCTACCTATAATATTGTATTCAATGTTGAATTGTTCTCGTCCTTAACATAAATGTAATATTTGCCATTGGACATTTAACAAAATTACAATATTATAACTACTTCATCAATTATGTTATATTATTCTTATGAGGACACTCAGGAGGATAAGTTTTAACTAATGGAATTATCCTCTTGAAATAAAGATCCTTCATTCTCTCGTTCATTTTTTCCTAATGTGCTTTGTCTGTGTGTGTGTGTTTTTTTAGCTCATCTACCAAATGGGCCATGTGAGTTTTTCTCATCACTTACATGTAATTGGCGTCCGTCGTCCTCGGTGAACTTTTTACAAAAATCTCCTCTGAGTAAAAGGGTCAAACTTAACCAAATAAGACCACAATCATCATCATTTGGGTATTTTGTTTAAAAAATATGTCCGATGACCCGGCCAATCTACCAAGATGGCTGTCATGGCTAAAAATAGAACATAGGGGGTAAAATGTAGATTTTGGAATGCATCTCTAAAACCAAAGGTTAACTTTCCTTGTTACATATTTGTTTGTTGTTATAGTGATTAAGATTATAACAAATTAGTTGACTGCTATACCCCTATTTTTGACATTTTTACCTATTATCCCTGTTAGTTTTGTTCAAATATCGGCGTTGTCATTCATGGGAGTTTTTTTTTTTATATTTATAAACCCAGGTATAATCTACTATTTTTCTACATAAGAAAATGCTTGTACCAAGTCAGGAATATGACAGTTGTTATCCATTTGTTTGATGAGTTGGAGCTTTTGATTTTACCATTTCTCTATGGACTTACCATTTTCCTCGGAGTTCGATACTTTTTATTTAAAATATTGTTCAATGAGTCCGTGGCAGATTAGTGAAGTGTCGGACCAAGGGGGTGTCGGACTATTGGGATGTTGGACTATTGGGGTGTCGGACCAATGAGGTGTCGGACTAATGGGGCGTCGGAATAACGGGGCTGCCCCGAAAATTGGAAAATAGAGTTGTTGACATTTTTTTTTTATCAGAATATAAAAAAACTGTCTGTGACACTTGGTCCAAATTAAAACTGTAATATTAAAAGCTGAAATATAGCTTCAAAGTATAAGCAAATAAAGATATAGGTCACCGATAACGAAAAAAAATTGTTTGCCTTAAAACCCAAAGCTTTGGCGGAAAAATGGTGAAATTGGGTGAATTGTCATTTTGAGTCTTTCACAGATACACATAATAACGATATTTTTTTAAGTGACAAAAAATACAATCAAAATTTGGTGACTATGTGGAACGCATCTATCCATTCGAGCTAGAGATAAAGGATACTACAGATACAGTTAAGTCGGCCTCATGTCTTGACTTACATCTAGAAATTGACAATGAGGGTCGGTTGAAAACAAAACTTTACGACAAAAGAGATGATTTCAGCTTTCCAATTTTCTAAGTAGCAACATTCCAGCAGCACCTGCATACGGGGTATATATCTCCCAATTGATACGATATTCCCGTGCTTGCATTTCCTATCATGATTTTCTTGATAGAGGGTTGCTGCTCACAAGGAAGCTATTAAACCAAGAGTTCCAAATGGTGAAGTTGAAATCATACCTTCGTAAATTTTACGGACGCCATCACGAGTTGGTTGACCGTTATGGAATAACCGTATCACAAATGATATCGGATATGTTCCTTACGTCGTAACTACAATCCCCTTCCCTTTCCTGAATGTGACCTACCGAATTAGTCAATTATTTTTCTAGAGTCATATATAAACCCAAAAATCTCGTTCAGAAAAAAAGTTTAATTCAAGACCTTAAAAGATTTATTTCATAAATCAGAAATATCATATATTTTTAATCAAAAGTGTATCAATCTAATGATTTAAAAAACTTTTTTTTTTTTTATACTTTTATAAAATTAATATTAAATGTGCAATAATTAATTCTTGTTTATTTAGCAAAACAAACAACAGTTACCTTGTTTATCTTAGAATATTTTACTACAAAAAATAATGTGGGACAATCAGAACTTTTCATGTGGGACAATCAGAACTCTAAAATTTTAAAAAGTGGGACAATCGGGAATAAACCCGTTTCTCCAACATTTAATAATTAGACTAAAACAACAAACGGGAATAAGGGGGTCCTCATAAGGACTGGCATCGTGATAATTACCTGTAATTCAACTATATCAGGTCTTAACTAAAATATTGTAAAAAGGGATATTGTTAAAAAATATTTATATCAAAATATTAACAAACCATATATTTTTGGTCGAGTATAACCAGAAACGGTTACGTTATTATTTTCATCCGCCGTATTTGATTTACAAAATTAAAAAGGTTATTCAACAAAAAAATCCTTAAATAAACAAGGGAAATTCTAATCAAACTGAAAATTTCATCAAAAATTATGAAGAAATAATCTTGGATTTTTTTTTTTTAAAGATTTTTTTTAATTAAAAGTAACATGAAAAATCGAAATGTTCACTGACTGTACGTACCTCATTTTAGTAATGTATTCTATTACTTGATATATTTTTGTATTTGTGTTACATATAAAGATGTTAAAATCTAAACCGATGCAAAACAGCCAAGTTTTATTTATGTAAAAAGTCACCAAAAGCGATTGTCTTCTAGTGCGAAGAACCATATATCTGCCTAGTCGTTCTGTCTGTATATCAGAAGAGCCGAACCCAGTTTTCGTGGTATGCTGTCTTAGCAGATGAAATAGTCAGTCGTATATCTGTCCACTTTTCCCACGAAAACGGAGCTGATACAAATTGGGTACATCACTTCGCGTCGTGATCTATATAGTGTTTAACTGTGGGAACTGGCTTGGTGAATATTGTGCACTACTAGTATTTTCGATGTGTTACTTGAGCTTTGGACAATTAATGCAAGTTGACTAAGAATTTTGAATAAAGTTACTGTATCGGTGATAATAAGCTGCGTTTTGTACTTTTATATAAGATTAATGACTCAAGATATATAAATTCTTAATAGCTCTCAAAATATAAAATGTTAATTTTAATTCAAGATCGCAACATTGTAATCTATAATACATTATTATGAAAAATAGAGAACAAAATTATGAAAAAAAGCAAAAAATTGCTTCCGGCCGTACGGTAACGGATACTGGATGTGTAGTGATTGATAATTTAGTCTTAGATTATTTGTTGCTTGTTTATGTATGTTTTTGTACAGTTCTTTTATTGTTCTGTTGCACCAATGTCTCAACGGATAAGGGGGAGTGTTGGAGCCTGCAATTCGGTGGTTGTCGTTGCTGTGTAATATATTCGTTTTTCGTTCATTATATTGTACATAAATTAGGCCGTTAGTTTTCTCGTTTGAATTGTTAAACATTTGTTTTCTCGGGTCCTTTTAAAGCTGACTATGCGGTATTGCTTTGCTCATTGTTGAAGGTCGTACGGTGATCTATATTTGTTAATGTCTGTGTCATTTGGTCTCTTGTGAATAGTTGTCTCATTGGCAATCATACCACATCTTCTTGTTTACAATTATCTTCATGCATAAAATAAGAAGAAAAAAATAACACTATACTGTACATTTATATGTTTTGACATTGACAAATAAAATTATCCTAAAATTAAAAAAAAAATGAATTTGAAAAAATATGGAGTTTTGTATGGGATCACTGTAGTCACAAACTCATCACCACACTAATTGAAAATGAGTATATTAATACAATGAAGACATTTACAACATATATTTTTTTTTAAAGACAATAAGAAATTTAGCAAGTTTCTAAAAATAAATTCTAACAATATTTAAACTATTGATCTAATTACGTACTTGATTTGATATGCGACTATGTGATACAAATAAAGGCAACAGTAGTATACCGCTGTTCGAGATTCATAAATCGATTGAAAAAAAAAAACAAATACAAAAGATGATTTTATGGTACAAGTCTGTCACATAGTTGTGTCAAATACCAGCAGTGTTGTTGCTAACTTCGATGTCTATTTTTCTTTTACATTTGTTTTGTCGAATGTAAGATATGTTGTCACCATGAGCAACATGACAGGGGACACACGTAGGGCATACTCATATTAAACCTCCCGGGGGCTATAAGATCACTCCAAGTGTTCGTTCGGGTTTCTGTTGCTCATTCTTTAGTTTTTTATAATGTTTTGTAGAATGTTGTTAGTTTTTGTTCGCATTTTAAGTTTTTTTGTCTTGATTCCATCAGTTTTTCATTGACTTGACAGTTTTTATTTACCCTTTCGTATCTTGTTTAGGTGTCTGAATATTATTTTTTGTGGAATTGGTAGATTAAATAAGGTAGATTGAAAGTATTTGTGATCATAAAAATGATTTGTCAGAAAAATAAATACTAGTATACTGGAAATGATTTCCATGAAGTGGGATACTTTATGTTTTTAAAAGACTTCTTATTATACTTATTACTGCTAAATGGTGGCCCTTGTGAAATTAGACCCATTTGCTCCGCTACGCCGTTAACTACACTCTGCTGTATAAGTTATTTATACATCCTTATAAATGACTAGCATATATCAAGTAGAAGATACCAGTTCTTTTTCAGATATAAAAAAGGAACTACGCAATTTTATGTGTTGTTAATGTAACGAAAATGAAAAAAAATGAAAATAAAATTGAGGCGTCCGTATCACATGTTTATGGTCATATTTATAAATTAACTGTTTACAAAACTTTTGAATTTTTGAAATAATAAGACTTTTAGATTACCTTAGCTGTATTTGGCAAAGCACTAAGGAATTTTGGTCCTCTATGCACTTCAACTTCGTACTTTATTTGGCCTTTTAACTCTTTTTGGATTCGAGCGTCACTGATGAGTCTTTTGTACACGAAACGCGCGTCTGGCGTAAAGATAAAATTTAATCCTGGTATCTATGATGAGTTTATTTACCTGTTTAGCAACGCCCCAATCCAACAATTTATGCCGAAGGAATCATAAACACTAGCCTGTAATTCAGTGGTTGTCATGGTTGTCGTTGATTACTGTTTGCATTTTGAATGTTCCTTTATTGTTTTAACCATAAGTCAGGACGGTTTGTTTAATGAATCGTTTCACTTATTTTTCACGTTGGGGTCATTATAGTCTTGTACTATATACAGTAATGGTTTTGTTTATCGTTAAAACAGTGATAATTTATAGTTTGTTACATCTTCGTCCTTCGTTCTCTGATGAAAATTTGTCTAATTATGATATTTCCTTATTTTTAAATTGGAAACGTGAGAAGCGATGTGATTCGTATCGTCTATGATTGTTGGTGTGATATTTCACTGTTTCAGAGAATAGAAGTTGATACAGCCCGTAACAGAGTAGTGGTCGAATTCGCGTTTCTTTACCGTCAGAATAAGTTACGTTATCGACAAACTTATTTCAGAAGTGACATAATTTAATTTTCTTTATCGACAAAATATTTCATGCCCAACGTGTAAGTTTTCATTGTTTAAGTCGAAGTTTTTTTAACACAGTAAAACATTTTTCATAATCAACCTCTGTCATTGGCATTTTCATTTAAACGGTAAAGGATCAAATACGGGATCTCCGAAATTTCTATCATTTGTTATGAGGAAATCATTATTCAATCGAACATATGTCTTTGTTCATGACACATATTATGAAATACAAAGGAGTTGAAATGATCAAATACTTTCGAACTGACGGAAACATAAATAATACATAATCTAGAATGTGTGTTCTGTCATAAACAATGGCTTCGTCGTGCGAATCGACGAGATCATGTTACATGTAACTGGTCTTAGCTGTAAAAACAGTTGGTGCGACCTCGATAAAATCTTTATCAATTTAATATAAGCGATAAATATTCATGACTGCAATGATGATGAATTTATTGGAGTCACATCCACTGTTTCTACTGTAAACATGAACTCGTCGGTAAGTGCAATGAAGACACTTTTAAAGATTGAGATTGTTGGTTTATTCTTTACACCTTCGAGGTATTAAAATTATTTCAGTGTTTATTTAAAGTTAAATTTATTTTCAAATCTCTTCTGTTTAAAATTGTCGAAACTTCCGTTTATGATTTCTGTAGTAAACTATCTATTCTATAGTTAGGACCATTTTATAATAAATACCTTTTTGTACTAGAATACTTTCTTTATAGAAGTATAGATCTGCTGGTTATAGATTTTTTTTTATAATTTTCATTATTGTGACGACGCGCTATAAAATTCATATTAATTTATAAATGAAGTTGTATATAAATTTTTGGTCATAAACACAAATCTTTTAAACAGTGCGATGAGTTCGTAAATGTTACAGTAGTCTGTTTACTGTAAGTTACTAAGCTTGGCCCGATTCATCTGTCTTTTATGGAAACTAATTCACCACTTTCTGAGACATTCATTTTGATTTCACCATCAGACATGGAGCTACATTTGTAACTAAAGGAAAACTCTCAAATTAAAGAAATTTGACATGATATACTGAAACTTTCTTATAATCAATTAAACGACTGCTTTTCTTAGATATGTGATTTTTCATGGTCAAACTTTTTCATTGTTAACGGACATTTTAAGATTTTTTATTGTAAAAAATGGTGTTATTTAAAGAAATCAACATTCAAAATTTAGAACTTCATGAACATGTACAGGAAGCTGAATTATTGCACATGTACTACTTAAAATTGTACTTCGATCTGTTGCGTCTTCAAAATGTTCTGACCGTCCTAAGATTTAATGTACGGAAATGTTTCGGTAAATTAAATTCAAATCCGAATTGAATGTTTATGACACGCAAAAAGAGAAACCAGAATCTCTTGATGACCAAACGTATGTACACGTTGGGGCGATTTAGAGCTTTTCAGAAGGAGTGAGATTCCACCCTTAATTGTTGAAAGCCTTGTGGAGACCTCTAGATTTTTAAATTCCCTCCGTTTTTCTCATGGATGGAGTGTGGTCTCTCTGTAAATTACCCCATACCTTTTCATTTTCCTATTTACCGAAGGTTCCATGTGAAAATTTCCATTGGATCATATCTGTTAAACTAAATGTACAAAACAGGCTCAAGAAAAGGCGAAATTTCTTTTTCAAACCCGAACTAGAAATCCATTTTTTTCTAATAGAGCACCTTACATTATCGTCAATGATTTCAGGCATGTGAAAAAATTATATAATCGTACACAAGAAAGAAACTCTGAACAGGCTTTCAGCAATAATTTTTACCTATTTAATATTTAGTAAATATTAACATGTATTTGATAAGGTACAGATATAACAAAGAAAAGACTTCATTCCTATCAAACACCTTTTTAATTGTTTACCAGTATATTTCTTTTAGTTTTGGGTAAAATTGTAAAGGAAATATTACTATCAAGACGTCCTTCCATAACTCTTCTTTTTCTGTTCTGACTTTGAAGAAACGACTACTTTTCGCCAAATCGAAATGGTGCATGGACATATTTTGTTTCATATTGTTAGAATTATTTTCAATATTATCGGTATTAAACTTGATTATCGACACATGAAAGTTTGTCAGCATTGTCAATCTTTTTAACGTTGAAGTACCAATAGCTCGGTCACTACTCAATTAAGTTTGTCGATAACGTAGCTAATTTTGACGGTAAAGAAACATCAATTCGATCACTTCTTTGTTACGGGCTGTATTCCTGAGAGATTTTTCGTACACTGAATATAAACAAAATTTATATATCAAAATAAATAAAACCAAAATCTTAAAAGTTATAATATAGAAAAAAATCTTAAAGGTTAATGTATAACTAACGTTAAAGGTTAAAGTATAATAAAATCTTATATCCGTCATAATACATTTTCAATGGCGGTCAAATGTCTTACAGAGATTGAATAACTTTTTCCGGGTGATGTGATTGTCTCTTTAATTACTTAAAATAAAATAAACCATAACAAACAGCGAGGAGTCCGTCCTGATGTGCGCATGCATTTTTACGACACTTCGTACAATGCGACGCTTCCTCCATTGTAGCCTAAACAGACAGTCTTCTTTTGTCTGTTGTAATTCACTGCATACGGAAATTTAATTTCATCACGCTCAGTAAGTAAGAATTTGCTATCTTTCCCATCATGTTGTATTACTATGAGGTTATTGGAGGTTTCACCAACAACATATACGTTCTGATTACTGTCCACTGATAACCCTCTCAGTTTGGAAATAGACTGATCCTTGAATTCCCAGATTGTTTGTCCAGTCATACTACAACAGTGTACTGTATTACTGTTGTGGTTTGTATAGTATATCCTGTCACTGGTAGTTGTTACAAAGAACACCCCTGAACTATCGACATCGATGGTATTTAATGTCTTTCCATTCAAGTCCATCACTACTATGCCTTGTTGAAATACAAAAACATACAGCTTTTGATCCTGGTAAGATATCCCCCAGCAGTTACTACAGTGAAACCTGGGTAAACCGAACCCTGATAAAACCGAATTTCAGTTTCAACCGAACAATTTTTAAAGTCCCGAAAAATGTCCCTATCAATTAACGTTAATCTAACCTGACAAAACCGAACCCTGTCAACACCGAATTCCGAACGCTTTTTGAAGGCTAGTTAGTAAATTTGTCTTTAAAAATTACCTGTCAAAATCGATCAATAGCAATCAAAACAAAAAAGCATTTTTAATTATTTGCATGATTTAATTAAACAAACACAGGAAGACATAGTATCCCCGAGGGTATTTGAGGTTAATTAACTGGTGAGTTGTTATTACAAACTAGTTAGCATGTTTGTGTCCATGTCTAAAGTAATTTTTTTGTAAAGAAACGTTAAACTGGTCAGCTACCCCCATGGCCGATAATGACAAGGAAGGAACTTTCAGATCAATTAAATGCACGTTACTCAAATAATTACGACCACAAAATCGCAACTGCTATTTTGTAGCTATAAGCTGTTTAATTAAATAATAGTTTTAAAGCTTTTCACTGGATTAAGAAGTCGTGCAACACAAGGTCAATGTCATTCCCGATAGAGGCCCAATATATTTGATACGGATGCTCCCAAAGACTTCCGTTAGCTATTCAGCAACGATAAAGTCCGAGAATAAACTGGACCCCTGCTTTTGTTTCACTCTTATCGTGTGCCGAAGTATTTATCAGCAGGTGACCAGTTTAGTCCGAGAACTCGTGTGTACAATGACGTTCCGGATTCAACCACGGAATCGTCATTTGACAGCGACTGCGAACCTGAATTAGTCAGTGAATTATAGATGAGAAAATAATTATCAAAAGCAAAATCTCTCTATGTCGGACATCTCACAACGACGAGCGTGATTGACGGAGTGGCGTTTGATTTTTTTTTAATAAAAATGAAGCAAAACGTTGATTATCAGTTCTTATATTTTTTACATTTACATCTAAATCAACACAAAAATAAATTGTCGTCTATTGTGTCACCTATAATCCCTTGTCAGTAAGTGCCAAAATTAATTTGGTGTCGACTTCCGTTTACCTCCGAACACCTGTGAAAACCGAACAAAACGCAAAGTCCCGTGGGTGTTCGGTTTGGACAGGTTTCACTGTACTACAATTAAGCCTTTTCATATCACTAGTATTCTTAGTGTTTATAATCTCTAGATATTCAGACAGTCCATATGTAACAGCTATACAGTCGGTATCCACTAATGTAAGACTATCCGGTCTATCAGAGACAGGAATGTCACGTATGTGTTGACCATCGTAATTGTATTCCATTAATTTACCTGATTCATCATCTATAATTATGATTTTGTCGTCGGGTAATAAAACGCAGCCATATATTGACGGTTCTGATTCTTTGATATCAAACTTCTGTATCAGCTTCAGATTGACATTTTGAATACTTTGCGATAATCCATATATCTGGATCTGAGCCTGGTCGGTCTTTGCATCTTTTAACTGCAGTTCGACCATAGCTTCACTAACTCGAATTTCGCCAAACTGTTTAACCTCATTCATTAAGGAACTGATCACGTGATTGACCTCTATCTCCATGTTGTTATTCGTATAATCTCTAATCTCTTCTTTGAGCGATCCGACTTTTTTACACAATACTTGGTTTAATTGACGCGTTCCTAGAAATACTTGCAAGTCAGATGCAAAACGTTTCATTTGAAGTGTCTGTTCTTTCATTTTTTCTACCTCTGTCTCCATTTGCCTCAATTTAATAAGAATTTTCATGATTTCAGATTTACAGTTTTCATGTTTGGATTTCAATTCTAGCAGCAGTTTTCGCTCGAGTTTATCCAAGTATTCATTTAGATTCTTTCGTGTGTCTGTAATCGTTTTGCTTATTGTTTGTTTATCTTGGTCCACATTTGTCAAAGCTATTTCTCGGTCTTCGATACAAAGCCTCACGTTGTCTATCGTTGCTGAGATAGTTCCTTCTAAGTCTAAGAGTGAAGTTGATAGTTTTGCGTTTTTTGATGCCTCATCAATTGAGATGACATCAGAAGAGGAACATGATTTATGGTCCGAAGGAATACAGACTACGCATACCGCAATATCGTGTTTCTTGCAGTATAGATCTAGCTTTTTACCATGAATCTCACAGTTCAGATTTACTGAAATATTTTCAATTTGACGATAGTCCTCAATAGAAATCATCTTGTGATCTCTCAATACTTTCATAGATTTGTGGTATTTTTCACATTCTCCACTAAACCCCTCTTCACATAAGGTACACCATGTCTTTGCATTTTTCGAGAAGTCTTCATATCCACATGAACCACACGGTATGTTGAACTTTGATGCCATGTTATTTTTCTGAGTAAATATAAGAAACGTAAATTAGAAGATCCAGAATTTATTGAGGAAACTTGTGATTCGAATTGATTGATGGTGGATGATGACTGAACGCTATATGTTAATGGCAAGTTTTTATTGGTTGAGAAAATTAGAGTGCCAAGACCAGAGAAATCCCCAACAGTCAATTTATAATGATTTGTGGTTTAAGGGAACATATTACATAAGGCAGAAACCATTTGATTTTTTCCCCGGACAAATGTTCTATTTTTTGGCGACAAGAAGAAAACAATTTTTTCTTTCAATTTTAGCATTACATATAGTGGCAGCTGAGGGTGACACAAACAATTTTTTTTTCTTTCTCATGGTCAAAAACAAATTATTTTTTTCTCCAAAAACTGGAAACAAACTTTTTTTCCCAAAAAAATCCATAAACACGCAAAAAAGTAAGATAAACACAATGTTGGATGTGTAATGATTGATATTTCAATCTAAGATAAAAGACTTTTGTTGCTAGGTTTTATTGAACTATCTGCTGTAGGTGACTGTGGGCAAGCTTGGATCTATACTTTTTGTCGTCTTGTTGTAAAGGCTGTATAAATACCCTGTTACGTCCAGTCTGTTTTTTACTACATGTTTTTCTGATTTGAATCGATCTGATGAGGGTTTTTAAATGATATTTTCTAATGTGATGTCCCAGGTTGTCGGAGGGTTGAGCGCTCAGAAATATGATTAATCACCACAATCTTTATGTGCTTGTCCCAACTCAGATGCATGTTGTTCATTGTTTGATTTTTGTAAATTGTTTTGCTATAAAAGAGGCCGTTAGTTTTCTTAAGGTGGTACAAAACAATAAAAGTAGATAACGCTATAAAATAAGCTGAACGTTTTAATCACGTTCTATTATTACTAAAAATGTGAAGCTTTTCAATGACCAAAGTTAGTGTTTGTCAAACTGCTATGTATCCAACTAATTTTAACGATATCATATCGGGTTAAATTTTTTGAAATTTTTATATTTTTGTCAAAGGGTCAAAATAAAAATGTTGTCAAAATTTAATGAACATTTAGGTTGCATTTCTGTAAATATTGACAATGCAATTTCCCATAGAAACTCCTTTTACGGCTAAAACTGTACCACTTTTACTATGAAGTTTTAAAAAAATCTTATCATAGAATTGAAAGTTCATATGCACTACAATTTTTTTCAAAGGTCAAAATATAGGGCTGTGCGTCATATTTTCAACGTTTATATGCCCTGAACTTTTCAGAGTTTAAACTAACACTAATTTGCCTAATTACCCCTACCTCGAATGAAGGATTACCACAGATTTCAATGTAAACAATATGTACATGTATATTTACTGGTAACATTTATGTCTCTATGAGATGGAAAACAGAGAGCATAACTGGGAACCAGTATGTAAACAAAATTAATTTTCTATGAATATTCTAAATCTCCCCAAAAGAGGCGTGGTTTGAGAAACAGCTGTATTTACAAAGTGCAACCTTTAACGAGCCGAGTTAATTTTAGTCAATGTGTTAGGTACCACCTTAAAGAGCATATTTTTCATGTCGTGGCTAATTAGAGCTTACTTTACAGTTAAGGTAGACGAAAGAGTTTGTTTTCATTGTTGAAAGCCGTTTATTTATCCAAACTTGCTTACGTCCACTTCAGTTGAGTTTTCGTTTAAGAGTTTAACGTTTTCACATTACAGTTTCACAATCTCTTAAAAATGCATTATTTCCATAAAAAATGAAAAAAAAACATAATATGAGCTTTCATCTATATTTTAAATAACACAAATACGTTTTTGAATATACGATACTTGTTTTGAAATAACCCAATTAGTATCGTCACCGATAATGTTTAACTATTGAATTTGTCGAATTATTCATCGAGTTACTTTATATTTATTTTTTGTTTCATAAATTTGGCTACTGGCTTTTGAGAAATGAGCATGTTGTTTTCTTAAATGATTCTATTTTTTCAGGGATGTAGTGTAGACGATTGTTTATTTTTGAAGAGCTATTTTTTTCTGGATTTTCTTTCGTCTACCTTTAATTCTTCTAATCTATATACAAAAGCAAGATTTCTCTAAAAAAATTATTCTCACCCTACAATTGTTGATTACCAAGCCATTAACTTAAAAATAATAGAAGTAATTGCTCAACTGAACAATGTATAACACACAGGTGATGAGCATTTCTCCATTTTGATAAACAAAAACAGTGGTAAGGTTTTAAAGCTATACGTTACGTGCCGTTGTAAATATTATATGGTGTAAGGGAGAGTAACCCGACAATTTAAAATCAACATTTGTACTCGAAATTAAGTAGCTAAAATTGTCGAGTGTCACACTCATTATTATAAGTTGTAGCAGCTTGCCGTAGTCCTGCACAAAAAGCTGTTCTCTTGTCTTCGTTTATGATACTCCAAAACCGACTAATTATAAAATGTTTATTAGCTTGGTGATCACGATGGTGCCACTATAATTGAATAACTATAAACCATCCAGAAACGCAGAAACACAGCCCAGTGGCGGATCTAGTGGAGAGGGTTCTTGGAAATTGAATTCCCCTTTTTTGACGCTCAATACAATTGAATGGGGACTTTTATAGGTATATGAGTTCTTGTATTATGTATTAATAGCTATGATCTACCTGTCAGTAACAGCGAATACACTCAAAACTGTTCTTCGTGTCGTTTTTTTGTTTTGAATGTATGAATACCCTGCCACTTCCAGTCTTTTTTCTTCTTTGAATTGATCTGATGAGTTTCGCCCTTTTTATAGTATTTTCTAATGTTGTGATGTCCCAGGTAAGGGGAGGGTTGAGCGCCCACAAACATGTGTAGCCCCATCACATGCTGTATATATGTTTATATATCTCAAGTTAGATGCATGTAGTTCAATGGTTGTTTTTTGGTAAATTGTATGTTATAAATTAGTCTGTAAGTTTTCTAAACTACATACTTTTATGCTGTGGTCTTTTAGAGCTTACTATACAATACAGGTTTGTCTCATTGTTGAAGGCCATACAATTAGATTTACATGTACTTATTTACATTTACGTTCTTTGAATTAAAAAAAAAGTTTACCTTCTTTAGATAATCTCTTAATGCTTTATTTCGATAAAAAAAATAAAAAAAAATATTACGTGTTTTCATCTATATTCCAAAAAACACAAATCTTTTTTTTGAATATACGATTGTTGTTTTGATATAACATAATAAGTATGGTCACCGGAATTGTTTATGTCGAATTATTCATCATTAGATCAAGTTACTTTGCGTTATTTCTTGTTTCATTAGTTTGGCTACTGGCTATTGAGAAATGGGCATGTTTTTATTTTTCTTAATTGATTCATACTTTTTTTTCTGGATTCGTATTGTTTAGACGATAACTTGTTTTTGAAGAGCTATGCTATTTTCTAGATTTTCTTTTTTACCTCTGTTTTTAGGTTCACTACATGGATGTCTTCCCTCTGAAAATTGGTTTTTATCTGTATTTCAAAAAAAAACAAAGCAAGATTTCTCACGCTTCAATTGTTGTTTACCAAGCTATCATAATGATTACCTTTTAAAAAAATGAAAGTAATTGTTCAACTTAACAATGTTTGACATAAAGGTGTAAGGATTTAATCCATTAAAATACACAAAAAATGTTGGTAAGGTTTCCAAGCTATACGCTACATGCCGCTGTAATATTATATGTTGTAAGAAACAACCAGATTAATACAAAACGTGTTTACACTCGAAATAAATAATTAAGTAGCTAAAATAGTCGAAGGTCACATTCATAATTATAAATTAAAGCAGTGTGTCGTAGTCGCACAAAAAGCTGTCCTCTTGATCTCGCTTATAATACCCCAAGGCTCATAATAAAATGCCTACCTTCTGGTGCTACTATAATTAAGTTACAATTTACCATCCCGAATCGCTGAAACACAGCCCAGTGGCGGATCCATCCGGGGAGGTGGGTCAGAGGTTTTAACCTTTTTTTTTTACGATTAATGCATTTGAATGGGGACATATAGTCGGAAACCGCAACCCCTTAATTCTGGGTTGGGAACCCCCTTTTTTTAAAAAGACTGGATTCGCCCAGCAGCCCCAACAGCACCACGGTTGAACAGAGAACCTACTGCACAATATTTAATATTATAAAGCCAGTGACCACAACAGCAATCTCTATCAAATAATGAACAAGTTCTGTCTGTTTCTGTTATGAAAATATGTTGACTCTGTCACCATTTTCAGTACACATTTGAATCGTACCGTAGGTTTGTCAGCTTTAGCAGATAATTGCAACATATCATCGAATACGAAATCAAATTCTTATGTGGCACGTCAAGATATAACCGTTTGAGTACAAAGACAACGATATTGCAGTTATAATCTCAACTTAGTGTTATGACTCTGTGTTATTGTACTGGAAAATCAACAAGGAAATTAGTTACATTTTTGGTTTTACTTTGAATGATCGTATATTTGAGGGTGTAGATGAATAGAGAATAATGAACCAAATAATAAAGAATGCTCAGATTAGAGATAGACAATTTTGAAGTTTCGCAGGCTGATTCGGGGAAAGGTTCATTAACTCATGACGTTGATCAACTTTGTTTTTGCACACAAACGACAAGCATTTTCTACAATGGATTATAAACAAAGACGAAACGAACGCACAGTTAAAATAAACAGTTTAGTTAAATATAAAGTATTACTATAAACGAAACAAAATAGAAAAGACAATGCTATTAAAAGAAGGACGTCATGAGGGTACCTTCATGACGAATACCGGTAAAACTTGAACAACATAACTGATGTGTACAACTGCACACCTTTCATTAACTAATGAATTATAATATACAAACGACTTTGAAAGGATAACGGTATTCAACCTGCAGATACGACGCGATTACAACCCTCTGAACAAACCAATAAACATTATATGGGATGTTAAAATTTAGGGAACACATTATGCACATCAAACTAGACGGGATTATGATTGATGATACGTAGTAAATGTTTCAATAATGTTCATTGTGACTGTAAATGCCAGGTATACAATCTAGTGCTGACCCCATAATGCCGTTCTCATCTAACAATAATAGAAAATAGAAAATTCAAAACGGTTCGGAAAAGGCTTAAGAACAATACAAAACTAAGCAAAACAATAGGGAGGGGAGCATGATATGACATTCGCTAATATTTAAACTATATCTTGTCTTATGTTTGATTTAATTTCTTGGTCTTTGGGGTAAGAAACGACAAACCATATACATTTACGTGTCAATATTTTCGTGACGAAAACATTATCATAATCTCCCAAATATTACATAAGATAATCGTAATATATTGTAACACTACAAACCTACAGAAGGAAAATACAGTTATAATCTGTAATCTGACGAATATAATGTGTCTGATTGTAAATTGATATTCCGATGGTCTCCGGTTACTATACGTAAAATTGGAAACATCTCTCACAGCTGTATTCGTTTCTTGATCAGCTGTAAATTTTGCTAAACAAAAATAAAGTCTTTCCTCCTGTTAGAGTTTTAGATAATGATTAATATTTGAGTTCTTAAAGTGTTTATTTCACCTATCGGATAAAAATATCATTTTTATCACTTTTTATCTTATAAAAAAAACCATTCAAGCATAGTAAATTTTATCTACATTTTAGAAGGAAAGAAATCTACCATGATGTATATTTAAAAAAAGCCAATCTTAACTCTTTTCAATTATTTAATCAAAATCTATTCGAAACACACTGATATCTACATGTGATATAGAATGTTTATTGAATGAAAGGCAACCAGTGGCAAAATTAAATTTATTCTTCCATTAGTTATATGGACGCCATCATGATATAAACATGAGGATATGGTATAATTGCCAATGAGACATTATTACTCTCAATCGAAGACGAAAGCAATGTAGAAGTAAACAAAATATGGATCAACGTACGGTCTTCAACAATAAGCCAAAACGATACCGTATAGTAGAGGTTTCCCGATTTTCTACGTATCAGGTACGGTTGGTACGTGAGATAACCGTTGGTGCTGTTTTGGAGGTATTATTTAATGCATGAAATTATCTTATTAATCACAATGAATTTTAAAGAATTTATTTGCGTATCACCATAAAACTAGATTAACGATTTTAAAGTTTCTAGAACACTTTGTTTATGATTCTTTATGGAATAACTTTGTTATGCACAAGTGGATGAATCAAACAGATCATAAACGAACTGAGTTGAAATTGACACGACTTTATATTCTAAATATAGATTTGTGTTTCTGTTTGTTATAGGTATTTTGTTTTGGTTCGTTTTTTTTTTTTTTTTTTTTTTTTTATAGAAAAAGGATTGTTTTCATATAGACAAATGAATTATAATTAAAATAATAACTATAAACTACTTTCTAAAACACATGATACTGGTGTTGGTTACATTTATTAACGTGTCAAAATTGCGTTGTTTTCGTATCTTAATAAGTTGTTGCATGATCTCCCTTTTCTTGGATAAAATAAGATTAATAATATAGGGAAGCATGACTGGAGCGGGCCCCTTTTAGGCAGTCATTGGTCCCCAACGTTTGAAAATTTCTGGATCCGCCACTGTTAGACACTTGTGTTCTTTGAATATTTTATGTGTGTATCTTTTATTTGATACTTTATTCGTACTTTTAACTTTTGTTAAAATTTCTCATACGTCTGAATGATGATTTTGGCAACTTGCAGAACTGAAATATAAGAATGGTATTAAAGATAATGAATTTGAACAACTAAAATAACATACAATTTGAAATTATATCAAAATGAAAAAAATCCTCCTGATAATTTAAAAAAAACAAGTTACTTCATCAAAGTTGTTCCGTCATGTTTTTATTTAATCACTGTGCAGTACCTTGCATACACTTTCTAAAATAATATATAGACTTTTTTAGTGACATCAATATCGAAACAGGTTTTGTATTTACCTTTAACATTTTACATTTTGGATGGGGTCAATTTTGAATGTTAAAATAGCTCTTATTCTATTATCTTTTATTAAAACCTACCACTAAAATATGCCAACTTTTCAATTTTATACTGTTACATTAATATAACAGTCAAACATAAAATAAATTATAAATGTGCTGTATATATAGCTTGTTTTTGCCTGTGGAATTTCAGGGGAAATAAATCTTAATTACAAACCGTTCGTTGCAACGGTTTGTTGAAAGCATAATCGAGTACACACACTATCGTTTGTTATGAATAGGTAACATATCTACATAAAGTTATACCAAGTTGTAGCTAAAAATCATCCAAATACTTTTTATAATGATTCATAAAAAAATACATTGACATCTAGGACATGTATGAATTAATTTCAAAAGATCAATGACGGCTCCCAGTTCGTACTACGGTTGGGAAATCGGGAACCTCCAGTAGAGATATCCCGATTTGCTACGTATCAGGTACAGTTGGTACGTAACACAACCGTTGGTGCTGTTTTGGAGGTATCATTTAACGCATGAAATTATCTTATTTATACCTATAACTGTCAGAACAGTAGAGTCTCCTTGAACACTGATGAGACTTATATAACATACCAATAAAACAGTAGATGTCTTCTAAAGAACACTAACAAGTCTCATATACCATACCACAAGAAACAATAGATGTCTTATATACCATACCAATAAAACAGTAGATGTCTTCTAAAGAACACTAACAAGTCTCATGTACCATACCACAAGAAACAATAGATGTCTCCTAATAAATGCTACCAATTCTCATATACCATACCACATAGAACGTAAATGTCTTCTAAATTACATTAATAAGTCTCATGTACCATACCACATAGAGCAAGTAGAAGTATCCACCCAAAAACTAACAAGTCTCATATACCATACCACAAGAACAGTTGATGTGTTCTTATAGACAATAACTAGTCTCATGCATCATACCACATTTATCTATACTACTATAGATACTTGGAGTAGAAAAGGAAATGTTCAACTAGAATGGAACATTTATCCTGCCATACTGGATACTTGATATCATACGCAAAACTTTATAATAACTATTCTAATTTTTTTAACAAACTAATTAATATATACTAGGACACCATTGTATACACAGTATACTTATATCATATTCACAATCATTTCTAAGTCTATTATACTGAATACATATGAAAATAATAATAAATGTATCATTTGGCTTTCTAGGGGGCTACTCGTTAAAACTTACAATTAAACAAATTAAAATAACCAAATGAAAAACACTACCTACTCAAAATAATGTTAAATTAATTAAAAAGTAAATTGTCTAAATTATGCAATTTTAAGAACCTGCAGTAGAGCCCTGACAGGTGAAAAATTAATTTTAGAAACCTGTCTGGTAGAGCCCAGACAGGTATAAATTTGAAAAACGGGAATACCTGCGGTAGATCCCAACTAGTACTTTTAGAACCTGAGTGGCAGAGCCCAGACAAGTATGAATTTTTAAAACTGAGAATTCCTGCGGTAGATCCCAACAGGTACTTTTAGAACCTGAGTGGTATAGCACAGACAAGTATGAATTTTGAAAACTGAGAATTCCTGCGGTAGATCCCAACAGGTACTATTAGAACCTGACTGGTAGAGCCCAGACAAGTATAAATTTGAAAAAATGAGAATTCCTGCGGTAGATTCCAACAGGTACAAAAAATAACTTAATTATCACCCTTAAATAAAACAAAGCCTAAATAAATTATAAAATGTATTAATGAATTGGGGGGAAAAAAATCTCTTTTGTTTAACTTAGTCTGGGACTTTTTAATACCTCTTAATACACACTCTAAGAGTGCACAATTTGACAAAGGGTCAGAATCTTCCTATTCTAAGTAATTATGCCTAATTCCTGCTCAATACAATATAATTGTAGCATGGGCTAGCTTAAGAGAATTCTTGCAATAGGTTACAAAATAAATTAAACAATCTTCATCCAATATTGGCACCCTATTTATGATTCTGATTAGTCATAGCCATAAATGTTTTAAAACATAGAAATCCAGAATTATAAGTCTTTCTAGTACTTATACATAAGGATGACTCCCATAGTTCTTCAACTTCTCTGAGGCCTATTGTTCCCGTTTTTTGACTGCATACACATTGTTTTTTGATGCTCCCCTTGAGAGTTCAAACAAATATGATTATTGCGACACCTTAAAGCTGAACATCCTTTAATGCCATTGAAATTGTTACAAATTTCCCGACCTAAATGAAATGATCTGTTTCTTCGATAGGGGTCCGCAGATTCACCATTCTTTACTCTGCTATTCTGACTGTTTTGGTTACAAAAACCAGAAGTGTGGAAAGTGCTACCATAAAGGTTGCAGCTGTTAGGACGTGTATTTGCAAAAATATTACAAAAGAGAGAATTATTTCTGATAGACCAATCGACTGCTATGTTGTTAAAACGCATATGAGCTGCGGCATCTACAGAAAATCTTCTGTGGTATTCGTAGAAACCCTTACCTGGGTAGCGAGAGGCCATATCGACGATATCCCTCTCATAAGAATCAAGTTCATTTCTGTGGGGGAAGGCAGAGCACATAACACTTTTATATATACTAAACGCCTAGATGAAATCTCCAATGGAAAGAGATCTAGTTAGCCTAGGGTCAGTTTTGTAACTCTTATCATTCCCATCAAACATTTTATTAGTCCCCGATCCCATGTAATACGGAATAAGGACGAATGCAAGGTTAATGTCCAAACCTTAAATTATGTTCTTCCTCACCTGAGGAGAAATAGTCTCCACGAATGGCAGTGTTTCCGCTGAATATCCCGTAGACGCTCTGACACTTCTCGCTTCCTGATTTTCACTCCCAGCTGCCACTGCTGGTATAGTGTACGTGGTTCTATTTAAAGATGCATATGCCGACTCCAGGTTATGGGAATTCCCCGAGTTGTGTAGAGCTTCACCACGCTGACTTCCGGTTGAAGTGAAAGTAGAGACAGCTACCTCTTCCTGTCGAGTATTAGGTTGCACCACTAAAAGGGAGTTCACCTTCCCGTTTAAAGAAGACACATTCTGCTGGAGAGACTGTACGGTCGACGATAGTCTCGAAACTAAGTTTATAAGAGTTTTTCCTCATTTGATGAAGTGGTAGTTGAGCCCACGTGTTCCTCTTGAATGCGAACTGATGCATCATGAGACCGCGCACCAACACATATATAGTATTTGCTTCATCTGCTATGTCTGAAATATCCACTGTTTCTGTTGTATTGTCACTATAAGAAGAGTCTTCATCACTTTTAAGAATTCTCACAAAAGTCAACCTTTTAGCGTTTTTTGGCACTTTAAATTTTAATCTACTGACTTCTTGACGAAGTCTTAATAGAGTCCAATTTTCTTTCAATACCGGGTCGTATTGTGGTTGTCCCTTAGATCTGCGACTGACCGGACCCATTACGTAAAAAAACCAATCCAACAAAACAATCACTTGGATAGGTGGATCAATGAAGTCGTTATTAACCGAACTAAAAAGCAGGTACAAAAATAAATATCCATGGTAAGAACGCAACTCCTATATGAATATGTTTCCAGATGACAAGTCCAATGAAAAAAAAACAACGTATTATAATCCACTAAAAATATAATGTCCAGTTTTGTTTCACAATTAATAAAGCTGTACACTTTGAAGAGAACGAAAAGTAAAATTGTCTGAATAAATTATCCACAAGTAAAAATATGACTGCTAACAGTGCAATGCTAAAACAATAACTGACCTGTTTCCTATCTATGATCTAATACCTATCCCTTAATCTCTTGATTAAAACAAAACTACAAAGCTGACAATGCAAATAAAACCAGGGGAAGTTCAACTCAAGGAATTTATCAAAATATGTATAAACTATAATTTATTTTTTAAATTACCATTCATCATGATGAAATTTAAAAATTTGATTTTCGTATCACCAAAAAACTAGCTTAACGATTTATTTGATAGCGATTTTAATGTTTCTAGAATACTTTGTTTATGGTTCTTAATTGAATAATATAGTTACGCACAAGTGCATGAATCAAACAGACCTTAGTCTGACGAACTGAGTTCAAATTGACACGACCTTTACATTCTAAATGTAGATTTGTGTTTCTGTTTGTTAAAGGTATTTTGTTTTAATTAGTTTATTTATAGAAAAAAAAAGATTGTTTTCATACGGACTTATGAATTAAAATAAAAACTATATAAACTACTTTCTAAAACATCTGATACTGGCGTTGGTTATAAAAATGTATTTGCAAACGTGTCAAAATTGCGGAGTTTTCGTATCATAAGTTAGTTCTTGCATGATTTTGAAATTATTTTTATATTGTAAAAGTTATTTATTTCGATCATTGCAGCAAGATATTTTTTTTTGAGAGGATGTGGGTGTTGGGTTTTTATTTTGAGTGAAATAAAGGAATTCTTCGATATTTTGTTTTCCAGAAATGCATTCTGGAAAGTGAAGTTAAAAAAAATATTAAAAAATCAGTATTTACTATTCAGTTGGCAATGTAAAAAAACCCACATTACTTGAATCATCTAATGTAATTGACTGGAATATTTGTCATATAATAATACAGAGACGGATTTAGGGGGGGGGAGAGGGCAGGCTCCTTTTTCTGGAAAAAATGGTTAAATATATTGCGAATCACTGGAGCATTACCGGAACGGGGCCCCTCATAGGCAGATAGTGGTCCCCAACTTGTGAAATTTTCTGGATCAGCCACTGTTATCATGACTAAAATACAATTGTATTGACACTGTGTTCTTTCAATATTTTATGTGTGTATATTTTATTTGATTTTTTATTTGTACTTTTAACTTTTGATAAAATTTCTCATACGTCTAAATGATGATTTTTGCAACATTCAGAAAAATATAAGAATGGTATTTTAGATAATAGATTTTAAAATCTAAAATAAACTACAATTTGAAATTGTATCAAAGAATGCACAGTAATCCTCCTGATTATTTAATAAAAACAAGTCACTTCATCAACAGTACTGTAATGTATATTGTTATACTTACATGTATACTTTAAAAACGTACTCAGTCGTATTTATATTCATACACTGTACAAAACCTTGCATACATTTCCTAAAATTTGAGCAATCACGATAAGGAAACAGTTTTTGTATTCACCTTTAACATTATACATTTTGAATGAGGTCAATTTCGAATGTTAAAAAAGCTCTTAATTTATTATCTGTTCTTAATAGTTATCAAAGGTGGTACCAGGATTATAATTTAGTACGCCAGACGCGCGTTTCGTCTACATAAGACTCATCAGAGACGCTGATATCAAAATATTTATAAAGCCAAACAATTACAAAGTTGAAGAGCATTGAGGATCCAAAATTCCAAAAAGTTGTGCCAAATACGGCTAAGGAAATCTATGCCTGGAATAAGAAAAGCCTTAGTTTTTCGAAAAATTTAAACTTTTGTGAACAGGAAATTTATAAAAAAAAAAAAAAATGACCACATTATTGATATTCATGTCAACACTTCGACTGGGCTGGTGATACCCTCGGGGACGAAACGTCCACCAGCAGTGGCATCGACCCAGTAGTGTAAATAGTTATCAAAGGTACCAGGATTATAATTTAGTACGCCAGACGCGCGTTTCGTCTATTTAAGACTCATCAGAGACGCTTATATCAAAATATTTATAAAGCCAAACAATTACAAAGTTGAAGAGCATTAAGGATCCGAAATTCCAAAAAGTTGTGCCAAATACGGCTAAGGAAATCTATGCCTGGAATAAGAAAAGCCTTAGTTTTTCGGAAAAATTAAACTTTTGTTAACAGGAAATTTATAAAAAAAAAAAAAAATGACCACATTATTGATATTCATGTCAACACCGAAGTGTTGACTACTGGGCTGGTGATACCCTCGGGGACGAAACGTCCACCAGCAGTGGCATCGACCCAGTGGTGTAAATAAGACTCATCAGTGACGCTCATATCAAAATATTTATAAAGCCAAACAATTACAAAGTTGAAGAGCATTGAGGATCCAAAATTGCTTAAAATTTGCCCCCAAAAAAGGCTAACTTTTCCATTTTATACTGTTAAATTAATATTACAGACAAACATAAGATAAATCATGAATGTGAATATATATATAGCTTATTTTTGCCTGTGAAATTTCAGGGGAAATAAATCATAATTACAAACCGTTCGTTGCAACGGTTACTAGCAACGGTTTGTTGAAAGCATAATCGAGTACACACAATATCGTTTGTTATGAAAAGGTAACATATCGACATAAAAATTATACCAAGTTGTAGCTAAAAATTATCCAAATATTTTTATAATGATTCATAAAAATACATTGACATTAAGGGCATATACGAATCAATTTCAAAAGTTCAATGACGGCTCCCAGTTCTTACTACGGTTGGTACGGTAGCAAATCGGGAAACCTCTAGTAAACGATAAAAGTTCCCCAAAAAAATCAAAATCCTCGTCTATGTACAAAACCATACATGAAAAACAAATACCATACATCTGTCACACAACAAACGAAAAATATATGAACATAGTAGGGTGCCCAATCAACAAATATTATCGATTTGCCTTAACGGAATAACACACGGCTTATTTTATATCATTGGAAAGAGGAGAACAAGCCTCATCGAAATAGCGTTGTCGTCGTTGTCAGCCGTGGTCACGTTTTTTTTTTTTAAATCAGGGTCAAAGGTCAAAGCCAAAATTCAAGAAATATGCACAGTCACTTTTAGATAGCTTGTTTCTCCTACATATATGCGTTTGAAGCAAAATTATTCATAAAAAATATCTTTTGTATCTAGATTTAGAACTTATTTAATATTTTTATCCACAAAAATGACTTTAGATTGTATATTTTGCATATAGGGTGCAAATTTGAAATTTGAAAACAGCTGCTAAATAACAATGACCTTCACCTATTTCAATTTCGAAATTTCAAATTTTTGTACAAGTAATATCTAAAGATGTTTTTTAAATCTTAACTTTAATAATTTGTCGAAAACAAAATGTGTTTTTTACGTCTTTAAATAGTACGGTGTTCGTCAATTTCTAGGTAAATATCAAATTTCTGTTATTTGGTATAAAAGAGTAAATATTATCATTTGATTCGAAATTTGTGTAACATTAACGTTAAACTTGGTTAAATATACAGCTCTGTGTATAGCTATGCTTAACAAAAGTCAAATTATTGCAAACGGAGAAAAAGGGGGGTTAAAGTTATGAAAACAAAACGTCTATTAGGAACAGGTAAAATACCGCATTCTACATATACAGATGACTACATGAGCAACAATGAACTATAATGTTAACAAGTTTCAAAAAGTTATTAAGGGAGAGTGTTATGTTCAACATCGATGTATATTACAAAAAGATGCAAACACAAAATGCGTGAAATACCATGGGGACATTAAAATCTTGAAGACATGGTGACATTAGTATGACAGAAAACAAACAAAAAAGACGAGAGAAAGAACAAGTACAAAAAGAAAATTATGATCGAAGCTTATATAAGCTACTATGATATATGGTCTCTTGTTAGTTTGAAAGCCTACCAACCACGTCAAGGTCAGAGACCAAATGGCAGAGTTTTAAGGTACAAACAGATAATTGAAATCTTATACATCGTCATCAATGTTTCTAACTGTAACCAGATGAGTATTTACATTTTGACAAATGTATTTGACATGGGCATAAATCTGTACACGATAGATTTTGTTCGAAGCAAATGCAGCCTGTTGAACACACTGATATCCCCTTACAAGTGCAAACTGAATCTTGCAGAAATTCGGATGACATCTGACCTTTGAAATAGACAGGAACAAGTCCGTTCTTCTTTTCCCATCCGAACTCCAGAGGAGAACGATGGGATAATTTTGCTATATGGGAAGACATCCAAATATATGTATGTAGTGACGCTCTTAGTACATGTTGTATAAAGGTAGATTCACAAGGAGGAAGTTTGGCAAAGGAGGAATTTTTAATTGTAGCTAATTTTACCCTAAATTTGTTCAGGTCACTATGATTAGTTTTGAGTTTTGATTTGATATCATACAACCTAACAACAAGATTTCGAACTGCAACTATAGATTCATCGATGTCACAATTCGAAAGGTTTGACAAATCGGAGAAATCATCTGGGTTGTCCTTCAAGACTTTAAAAACAGTGCGCTTGCCGATCCCAAACAGGGATGACGTTGTATCGCATCCTGTTACAGCATGTGCAAATGGTAGAATGTTACACATGATAGACCCAAGACTTTAACATCTGTCATGGACAGGTATGTAGCGGCGCAAATCTTGTTTGCAAGTTATAGTGCCTGTATAAAACCATAGCTCATGTGTATGCTGAATGAAGGGGAAGTAAAGGACGCATAAAGACAGTACATCTGTATCTGGTGACTTTATTATTATCCTTCCCTTGATTCCTTTCACACCAAACACTTTGTCTGCATGATTATCATTTAAAATCATGCGAGTATCCACTTCCTCGTGTGTACAAAACAATTCATCAAATCTGAATACTCCTGAGCATATTTTCGTAACAGAAATAGGTTCAGTGGAAGTGCCAGCTAGATAAATGACTTCCCCGTGTGTCATTGCAAAGGTTGGTCTATCGTAATGCTGAACAATCGATTCGCCAAGAAATCTAATTAAAACCTGCTTGTTTTCACCTACTCCAAGAAACTTTTTCCAGTCAGGAATTGGACGACCGTCTATGACCTGAAACACTTTAAATGACGAACAAGAACTTGATCTTCGGTCACGTTCCGCTGATTTTATTGACTGTTCTAAATCATATCTATCGAAAACGTCGACGAGACAACCTGTACTTTTCAAACAAAACAATTGGGATTGGTTAAAGTCTAGTGCAAAATTACCAAAGGTTTTAAATTTTTTCACTTGCAGAGATTGAATCAAAGCCCTACCGTCTCGTATTAATACAGTAGAAAATTTATCGGAATGTTCCAAGGACTTCACAATTGAAACTAAAGCTTCCAGTTGATGACCAAAATCGGCTTTGCATGTTTTCCTCATAGTTCCATTATCATGAAAAAGTGATGTTGGTGTTGGCCCGATAGGAAATGACAAGACTTTTTCCACAGTGACGTCATCTCGGCTATTTGCAAGCACCAATGCCCGACGAAAGACCAACTCAGGATTGATGTGACCTTCAATAATTTCACCTGACCTACATTTAAGTTTTGTCTTTTTGGTAAGATTTTCGAACGTCTTTAACTTTGAATCGAGTAAAAGTTACCATGTTGGTCGTCTGCAAGAGCACCGTCAATAAATGATTTTGCAATTTTCGCACTATCTTGTGCTGCATTGATTAATGATGATTCGATATCTCTTGGTGCATGTATTCCTGTCGAGACGTTGATTAGGGGTTTTGGATGCAGTGAGACGTCAAAGGGATCTGTCATTCTTTGCTGCATATGATCTAAGAGAAGTTTCAGATGATCATCGTCTCTTCTCATAGATGTTGGTTTTGCCTCTGCATGGGACAGTTGCTCCGCAACAGTAGTGAAACCAGATCTTTTTCTCATCTCTGAACTGAAATCAGCTAGAATGTGGCGTGTATGGGACCACCTTATCAAAGCAGGTTTCTGTCTTGTGATATTAACAATACCACCACATCCTTTGGAGTCCTTTATGACAGTCTTTTCTGTTGCCATATCACTCTATATCCCATTGAAGGCACTTGGCTTCTGTCGAATAAAAAAATCGCCCGATTCAAACGCAGGCAAAATATCTGGAGGTAAATTGAACATATCTTGTATATAAACTGGCAACAATCTAGAATAGTTCACCCTGTTTGTGACAAAAATGAAAGGCACCATAGCCGACACTGACGACAAATGTAAACTCCATAGTCCTTCTCTTTCGGATCGAATGTTTTGCAACATTATTTAGACTGTCGTCAGAAACATGTCCCAAAATTTAAATGTTGGTGATACATTGCAACCCCATTGTCTAAAGTCTTTCAAGAGAGGAAGCATGTGACGTTCAATGTCAGCCATTGCAGAATTAATCGATGATAAGACTTCTGGATTTGAATTGAAGTTAGAAGCTATGTACGACAAAGAAGACCAAAAAGTAATGGGAAATGACTTAATTACGTCTTTTTCGACGCACAATTTGAAGAAAGCAAACAATAATGATACATAAAAAGCTTCAAATGCCAAAGTCAAAGCTCTTACGGCTCGATTGAACTCTTTTCCATTCAACATCTGGTCTACTGTTCCAGAAGCATAAACCGAAGAATCAACTAACAAATCTTTTAAACCTCCAAACTTTCAAATAGCTGCAATGAAGCATGATAGTGTATGAAAACCACCTAGGCGTACTATGTGATTTCGGAATGTCTCTGGCATAGTCCATGCGACTTGCTTTGCTATGGAGTATAGTTGTTGGTTAAATGTTTGAACTGAATACTTCTGGCCCATGGCTACTGTCATATCAACACACTTTCGCATCTTAGTGTATACCGTTGCCATATCATTTGGCTTAGAATTGATAATAGGTGTATAGGACACTATCGAGAAATGGGGTTTAAAATCCGACAAACAGCTATTATAGCCGGTCCCAAACGGTAAATTCTTTCTAGAGGTTGACCGTAAGAGAACCCAAAGCATTTCTGATGTATTGGATAGTTTGCTTGCGCAGTCAGTTATGTTGACGTATAAATTTTTATTTCTACGAGGCGTTTCTCTTGTTTTTGGTTTAACAAACGGCATACAAGCGGACAGAGAGAAAGCACTGTCATTGATCTGTATTGAACTTTCTTGGGTTCTTTTTATTTTTGACTGATCTATGTTTGGTTCTTCGTTATAATGTCGAATTTAGAACACAGCCCTTGCCATTGAATGGAAGGTGTCTTTTCCATCTATAGTTTCCAATATCGATATTATCAGCACCTTCCTGAACCAAACCTCCGCCATCTGAAATAGGATTTATTCCATCCGGAACGTAAACATCGTTAGTGATTTTTTTCTATTTCATGATTGGCAGTGCTGGTGAGGTACCGCCTGATCTCTCCGTATGAAGCACAGAAACCATGGGAATATAAGGTCTCTATGAGATGTTTCGATCCGAAATCGTGGTATAACTGCACAGCAAGACCAAGGTGGAACGGAGTAAAAGTATCATTGGAAACCGAAACAATACACTCCGTTATACCCATCACCTTCCTTATTTTATCAAACGGAACAACATTGGATTCAGACGCGTCTTTAATTGACTTGTTATCCATCAGTCCACTGACAAATTTTGTGAGCGATGAAGGGATCCGCTCCATAGATACGGCTATGGACGCCTCGTTTGGTATTCATCGGTAGAAACGGTAAAATTTTGATGTCACGTCTAAGGATTTTAGCCGCGGAATGTAATATTTGATCATCGCTGATATTGCTGACACTTGCGATACGTCCTGTTCAATTTCAGATGTCTTTAAATTTGATTTCAACTTTCCAGCGGCTGCAACAACGTTACCTATTGATACGTTGCCACTAAAGACAAAGTTTGACTTCCCTTGACCGCGTTGTGGTTGCACAATAATTGCCTTGTCGTAATACCTTACCAGTTTATCTTGTAGTTCAGTTACAGGGTATGTCTTTGCTAGGTGTTCGGGAAGATGTGTAAAATATATTTGCAATATTTGCGACATGGGGAAATCTTCGTGTACATCAGAAATTAGCGACCGAAAAGCAGTGTCGTGGTCTAGTATAGAACTAGCATTTTTTAAGCTTTCAGACTTAATTTATGTAGCTTTACTTAACAAATATTTGGTAATACAACCTGAGTGATAGACTGCATTGTCAAAAAATGCTTTATCATCCACCATTCGAAGCATTCTTTGGTCATTCTTTTCAAATGCTGATCTTCTTAAATTATCCTTTCTGTCATTTGACTCTACTTTGTAGAGCTTCCTGTCTTTTTTGAATGATTTATTTTCACAAGAAAAACATCCCAATTTAAAACTTGGCAAATAGATTGAACCTGCTTGTTTGGCACATATGTTTGAAAGGCTGCAGGGGTTTGCTCGGGCATACCTAATGACGATTCAGCTTTGAAATAACTGCAGTTGTGTCCGATAGTGTAGGATGTATAGCACAAACGGTGGTATAATATTTTGTAATTATCAGCACGAAGATGATCTAGGTCTGAAACATCATGCAATATCCTAAAATATACATGATCCTTCCGTGCTCCCATAGCATTAATAAAGCTATTTTTGCTAATACCTCGCATGTTAATGAGCAATTCAGAAGCAGGACCCTGACATATAATACATTGATTCCATTGTATTTCATTCCTACTACGTTTCGGACTTGATGGACGTAGTTTAACAGGACTGTGAATGTGTGCCATATTATACAATCCTAACAAAACAATGAATTGAATAAAACAACTAAAGTTTTCCAACACAAAATATTTCCTCAAATAAAACAACGAACTTCAGCTATATTCCGGTCTGAAACGTGACCGAAGGATTTGATTTGTGTATTACAATTATAACAAAACTATGAATTCATCAAAACAACTAAAGGTTTCCAACAAAAAATATTTCCTCAAATAAAACAACGAACTTCAGCCATATTCCGGGTCTGAAACGTAACCGCAGGATTTGATTTGTGTATTACAATTATAACAAAATTATCACTTAGAGTAATTAAAACTAACAAAAAAATATTTCCTCAAACAAAACAACAAACTTCAAATTTATTGGACTATTCAAAACATAAAAAACAATCATACAACAAGCATAAATGAGAAACGAAGTGAGTGACAATTGTCCTAGTTAATGACCTGGTAAGGTGAACTACACAAAACGACAATTCCCTCCACTCCCATTTCGATGTAATAAAACAAAACTCAACACATAAGTAATGATAATCATATTTTGGCATAAATAAAAAAATTACAATCATACATATGTCATAAATAATTTCTCATTTTAAGTCCATATTCTTGATAATTATTAATTTCCAAAATATATAAATGCACTAGTCACTTCCCAAACAGACATCACATTCATCAATCTGCATTATCTGAAAAAGACTAACTTTTTCGATTTAATAAGGTATAACTCATGTACAAAAATCAAATAATACAAAATAAAATGGGTGGGAGGGTGGGTAAATTTAACGTGTTAAATTGACCAGTACACAATTCGAAATGACCAGGGAATATTTGTATGAAAATTTACCTGAAGTGAACAGGTATTTCTATTAACCAATCAAATGCGATTAAATTACGAACGATAAATTTTGTACAAACAGGTAACGAGTAATGTCGAAAGGTAACGAGTAATGTCGAAAGCAATCGAGATGGAATTAAGTATTTTTAATTAATTAAAAAATTACCAATTCCCTCCACTCCCATTTCGATGTAATAAAACAAAACTCAACACATAAGTAATGATAATCATATTTTGGCATAAATAAAAAAATTACAATCATACATATGTCATAAATAATTTCTCATTTTAAGTCCATATTCTTGATAATAATTAATTTCCAAAATATATAAATGCACCAAACCAACGGTCACTATAAAGTGTTCAGTGTTAAAGAAAAAACTACATTATCATATAAACATACCTGATAATACAAACAACAACTACTGGAATCCTGCAAACTAATATAGGTTCACAGGTAAACCAGATGTAGAAGAAATGGTCTAGCCCAGCTTTCGTGACCATCATCTTCTGAAAAATAAAATTAAAAACCACAAAGTATCTTGACCAAAAATACATGTAAATACAATATTCTATAATTACAAATGATTAACTACACCTATAACAAAGTTCCTTAAAACTGAAACACCAAAATAACTTAAATGTAATCTATCTTTACAAAACCATTTACTTTTATAAATTGATCCAGGTTGCTGAACAAATTGCTTATAAGTTTTGACAAATAAAATATTTTTCTTCAAAGATAACTTAGCCAAATCTTTATTACAGTCTATTACAGTTTGTTTTGTGTCATCATAATCTATGGGTCTTGGCATAATTGCTGAAACTATTATTTTTAAAGAAGGAAAAACATTGCAAATAAAATCAATTAAGTTATTATAATATTGAATAATCAATTTACTAGATAAACGATTCCCAACATCGTTTGTGCCTACATGCAATAACAAATGTGTATATTTTATTAAAAGTGATTTGTTGTCTTTTAAAAATTGTTGAAAAGTGTATATATTAGCACCAGATATAGCATTGCAATCCAGCCAGTTAATATTATTGACATATTTACAAGTGGAATCTGACAGCAACAAAACCTTATTTTTTGACACAAAGTCTACAAAAAATAAAATAAGACAAGGTAAACAAACAATATTAATTCAGAATTTCATCAGCCATAGCTCGTGAAATAGACAATTTGTCCTATAAGTCAAACTCTAAATAAACTTTATATGCGTCACTACGCCAATCCCCGTGAAATTGTATCAACTCGGAAGGAACTTTACTGTGAAAAGCCCATGTAGCCCCTCCTCTGCGAAAAGAATGAGAGGAAAATTTGGAAGAATTTAAACCACACATTTCTAAAATGTCCCTTAGTCTTTTCTGAAAAAAATGAATAACATAAAATTTTATATCCTTTAGATTGTGGAATTAAAAAGGCGGGTTTATCACCATCGGCTGGTATAAGAGTGCGCATACGATTGTACGCATTGTACGGACAAAGCGGAGACTCTTTTATCTTGACCAATGGTAACTCCAGTTTCCTATTACCAAATTGAATGGTTTTTGACCATTCCATTCTAACCAACAAATAATCACTAAAAACAATAACGTTCTTTCTGCATAATTGTTTATGCGGATCAAAATTCTTTGCCGAAGTTGGAACTAAATTTGACTTTCTAACCATAAGAAAAAAAGCAAACAGAAAACAGCACCAGATAGTGACATCTGACGGATTAGACATATCTAAAAATTCATACATTTGAAAAAGAATCTGTGGAGTAATAGGCAGAGATCTGCGAGGCATATGATGATTTTGACGAGACAAACCTCTAAACAATAACTTTATTGAAAACCAATCTTCCGTTGGAAACTCAACTCCTAATAGCAAATGTAAAGTCTTGACACCACTAATATAATTTTGAATAGAAGCTACACTCTTAAAACTCCTACTCAAAAATTTCCCATATAGACAAAGAGTATTTACAGAAGTAGGCAAAGGTGACATATTAAAATATGTGCAAAATAAAAAATAAGAAACAAACTGCACTTTCAAATTCTTGTAAGTTCCTTCTGCAAAAACAGATTTTTTACACAACTCCGTGTCTTTCTGTAACTTACATAGCTCAGTATCTACAATAAACAATATCAAAGAAAAATTCACCAAGGTGACGTAAAATGAAACAAATCATCATCCAATTCAATTTCTTTCCACGCATTGACACGAGCCAGCTTTAAAAACTCTGTGCTTACACCGGGACCCATATCCCACCTAGAAAGCATGTCAGCAATTCTATTTGCTTCACCACTCAAATGCCGTCCTTTTACTTGAAACTCATGACTAGCTGTCAGAAAACAGATTTCTCTGAGACAAGATTGCATGAACGTGTTTCTGCAAGCACCAGAATTTAGTACAGTGACAGATGAAGCATTATCACAATAAATAACAATCCTAGAACCTTTAAGTACACTTGCCCAAACTTTCAGACACACCATAACACAAAGTAGTTCCAGAGCATTAATATGTAACTGTTGCCTGCGAATAAAAGCTGGAAAGACTGTATGAAAATACCTCCCATTACAAATACCTCCACAACCAATCAAAGTTGAATCGCAAGAAAGCACACAATCTGGATTAGAACAGTCAATAAGAAACATCATAGAAACTCCATTATATATGTCTAAAAACTTGCTCCACCAAACTAAATCCAACTTAATATACTTGGGTACACGTTTTGTAATATTTTGACCACCGAAAGTGCGCAACCAAACCAATAACCTTGAAACAAAAAGTCGCCCAGGGCGAACACATGAACTCACGAAATGAGGTTTACCGAGTAAAGATTGTAAATCTCTTAAAGAGCATCTCTCCTTTTGCAACCAACTTTTAACCAAAAAAAGTATTTCCTCCAACCTATCCTTAATAATAGATAGAGTACAACTTACTGTATCGAAGAGTATACCAAGAAACACCATAGATGTAGAAGGACGAGCGGCCTTTTCTACCGATTCCTCTAAACCACAGTTTTCCAATACTTCACCCAAAATAGCATAAGCGTCAAATGCATTCCCTTGTACATCACAACCCGCTAGATCATCAAGATAGTTAACATAGACCTAAAAAAATTGACATTCAGCTTTGAGTAAACAGGAATTTTACAACCAAATACATTTGGCACGCCTGAACTCTTAACTTGATTATGAAAATGCACAAGATTTTCAATACCATGCTCACCAAAAATATGTTTTAAACATGTTGAACCTTCACATATATTGCAACAATCTAGAGCACAAACATTATCAATTTTACTGCCATGTAGTCATGACTCATGATGAGGACACGATAGATCTAACTCAGCATGTGGCAATTGCTTGTTATCCTTCAATAGACAGGACGCACAAACATGTTGCACATGCCTTGTGACCCCCTTAATGACCTTATCATGAGCACTTGAAAAAGAACATTTCTTTTTCTGAAAATCAGAGCAGAACCAAACAGATGGTGCTTTTACAATGGTAGAAGATTTATTACCTGTTCTATTCTGTCTAGATCTGACGGAACTGGCCAATAAAGGAGTCTCAATGTCCGCAGTATCATCATACCACTTATTTTGACCAGATTCAACCCGACGTATCCAGGCAGCATAGAACTGTAACAAAGCTTTCCAATCATATAATTCATAATAATACGAAATTTTCTTTAATAAAGTTAATCGACCATTCTTTTCTTTGTCGCTTTTACATGATACAATTATTTCCATCTCCCCCGCTATAAATTGATGGAATTTCAAATCCTCAAACTTTATTTTTTTGTTTGCATATTTTAATTGTAATTTTGACTGCGGACAGTCCTGTGGATACTTTGTTTTTTGTCTAGAGGATACCACTAATCCCGACTTTCTCTTGTTCTTTCTGTATTTCTTTTTTATGCTCCTTGTATAACTGTCCGATTCGGAACTTGAATCTTTGCTATCGGAAAGAAAACTTTCAGAAATAATATCAGAACTCTTTGACTTTTGTTTGTGTTTTTACTGCGAGTTTTCCTTTTCTTTTTTGATAAAACAGAACTTTCACTATCAGAGTCTCCCGAACTGAAACTACTAGTTTGACTTGAATCGGATATTAACTGATACTCCTTTAATTGTTCATGTACAGCCTTTAATAATTTTTTGTCGGACCTTAAGTCGTTTATATCAAAGTTTTGCTTTATTAAAGATTTACCTGACTCTTTCTTTTTCTGTGACCTCTTTTCTTTCTCCTTTTTATCACCTTTCTTCCCTTTATCAATGCCACCGACCGCCTCGTCATGTTTCTTTAATTCTTCTAATTCCGCCTTCTCTCGCTTTAACTGCTCCTTCAAATTTTGACTTAGCATCTTCTTTTTAATCAGCTCCTTTTCTTTTAAAACCAAAGCCAATTCCGCCTCTATCTTCTCGTCTTCCTTTTCATCATAAGAATCGAGACCACCGGACACTATTTCTTTGACTTCATCCACGAAGAATTAAGAGCACCAGTAGTACCAGTATTATGTAATGAGTTGTAGTTAATGCGTTGAACCTTTCGTGTATCGTACGGCATTACAACTGCATCATTCAGATTGGGAGAAAATGAACATTCAATCCTGTCAACTAGCAACTGAGTAACTATCAGCTCGGACACCACAATGCATAGAGCACTCACCAACATAGAAGTAAACCAAACCATACTTTTAACGTGTTGAATTGACCAGTACACAATTCGAAATGACCAGGGAATATTTGTATGAAAATTACCTGAAGTGAACAGGTATTTCTATTAACCAATCAAATGCGATTAAATTACGAACGATAAATTTTGTACAAACAGGTAACGAGTAATGTCGAAAGGTAACGAGTAATGTCGAAAGCATCCGAGATGGAATTAAGTATTTTTAATTAATTAAAAAATTACCTATCGGCATGAGGTAATGCGTGTTTGAATCAAGGCCGAAATTTAGACTAAATTTGTGTTTTAAATTGCTATTTTTTTCGCACCGATTAACATTACACGAAAGATATTTGGCACAAATATGAACCCTCTCTTTAGCTTAAGCCGAATAAAAAACCCGTGATAGTTACACGTAATAAACTTGCTTTCGTTGAAAATGTTGTTAATTTCAGCTACAAAAATAGTCCTACTAAAATCTTAAAATAAAGAATGAAATAGTTATACTTATACTAAAATTGTATAAATAATTTTTAGCTTTAGTTATATGAATAATTTGATATTTAAGCTAAATGCTAAGTACAATTTGAACAAATAAAACAAATAGGAATATTTTTTTGTGTGTTGAAGTTGACCTGTACGGTACAGTATCTTTAAGTACCCTAAGAAACAACGAAATTGTGAAGCAGCATACATTCATGATTGGAAAATATAATGATTTTCAATAGTTTGCATCTAAATTTAGCCGTGTGTTCTCCGTTAACTTAAACTCGTTATTAACTAGACGTCGTTTTCGATACTGGGCACCCTACTATTAAGATATATTATAAATTTAAATGTCCGTCAGTCTATGTAAATACGTAAACACTTCATGTTTCTGTTCATGTGGATTTGTTTTACAAAACTTGGTACAATGCAATGATTCCTTCCTTGTAGCTTAAACAGACAATATTCTTTTGTTTGTTGTAATTCACTACAGAAGGAAATCTAAGTCCATCACGATCTGTAAGTAAGGTCTTGCTATCTTTCCCGTCATGTAGTATTAATGTTAGGTTGTTGGAGGTTGTACCAACAACATATACGTTCTGATTATTGTCCACTGATATCGATCTCGGTTGTGAAATAGACTGATCCTTGAATATCCAGATTCCTTGTCTAGTCATATCACAGCAGTGAACCGTATTACTGCTGGTGTCTGTATAATATATCCTGTCCTGCTCGTTGTTATATTAAACACCAATGAAACATCGATAGTAATGGTATTTAATGTCTTCCCATTCAAGTCCATCACTACTATGCCTTGTCGTAATACAATAACATAAAGCTTCAGGTCCTGGTAAGATATACCCCAGCAGTTATCACTACAATTCACCCTCTTCTTTTCACTAGTATTCTTAGTGTTTATAATCTCTAGGTATTTAGACCGTCCAAATGTAACAGCAATAAAGTCGGTATCTACTATTGTAAGACTATGCGGTTTATCAGAAACAGGAATATCACGTATGTGTTGACCATCGTTATTGTATTCCATTAATTTACCAGTTCCCCAATAGTCTGCAATTATAATTCTGTCGTCTGGTAATATGATGCAGCCAGATATTGATGATTCTGATCCTTTGATATCAAACTTCTGTTTCAGCTGTAGACTGATATTGTGAATATTATGTGATAATCCATGTACCTGTATCTGAGCCTGGTCGATCTTTGCATCTTTTAATTGTACATTGGCCATAGTTTCCATAACTTTGATTTTTCCAAACTGTTTTACCTCATTCACTAAGGAACTGATCACGTGATTGACCTCTATCTCCATGTTATAATTCGTATTATCCCTAATTTCTTCCTTGAGCGATCCGATTTTTTTACACAATGCTTGGTTTAATTGACGCGTTCCTAGAAACACTTGAAGATTAGATGCAAAACGTTTCATCTGCAGTGTCTGTTCTTTCAGTTTTTCTACCTCTGTCTCAATTTGCCTCAATTGATTTTGAATTTTCACGAATTTAGATTTACAGTTTTCATGTTTGGATTTCAAATCTAGCAGCAGTTTTCTCTCGAGTTCATCCAAGTATTTATTGAGATTCTTTCTTGTGTCTGTAATAGTTTTACATATTGTTTGTTCATCTTCGTTCACAATTTTCAACGCCATTTCTCGGTCTTTGATACAAAGCTTCACGTTGTCTATCGTTGTTGATATAGTTCCTTCTAAGTCTAAGAGTGCACATGATTGTTTAGCGTTTTCTGCTGCTTCATCAATGGAGATCACATCAGAAGAGGAACAGGATTTATGGTCCGAAGGAATACAGACTACGCATACTGCAATATCGTGTTCCTTGCAGTAAAGATCTAGCTTTTTACCATGGTTTTCACAGTTCAGATTTACGGAAATGTTTTCAATTTGACGATAGATTTGTGGTATTTTCACATTCTCCACAGAATCCCTCCTCACATATGGTACACCATTTCTTTGCATTTTTCGAGATGTCCTCATATCCACATGAGCCACACGATATGTTCAGTTTAGATGCCATGTTAGTTTTCCTGTTCAATTATAAGAAACGTTAAAGTTAGTAAGAAGATCTAGTCTAACAATTAATTGAGGTAAATTTTGATTTTATTTTCATTGTTTGTTGATGATGACTCTACGCAAGTGGCAAGTTTTCATTGGTTGATGAAGTCATTTTAAGAGTGCTAAGAACTATCAGTCAATGACGGCGAAGAAGATCAGATCTGTACTGTGTGTCATCGTGTTGTTAAGGATGTATACATACCGTGCTATTTCTAGTCTGTGTTTTTGTTAGATGTTTTTCTGATTAAATATGATTTGGTGAGTTTTGTAAAGTAATTTTAAATGATTTGTTGTACTAGTATATGGGAGGGTTGAGCATTCACAAATATGCTTAACCCAACCACATTCCTTATTTGCTTGTGTCAAGTCAGATGCAGGTAGTTCGGGTTTTTTTGGGTATTTTTGTTCTAATTAAGCCGTAAGTTTTCGTAAGTGCATACTTTTCATGGATTGGTCTTTTACTATACGACGAGGGGTTTTCTAATTGTTGAAGGCCGGACAGTATCTATACATAATTACATCCACTTCATTAAATTTTGGTTTAAAAATTAAACCTATTCGAATTTTACAGTCTCTTTAATGTTTTTATTTTATTATTAAAAATGAAAAAAAAATCATCTATATTTCGGTAACACAAATACGCTTTTGAATATACGATTGTTGTTTTGATATAATCCAATCAGTATTGTCACCGATATTGTTTAACTATTGAATTGTCGTTTTATTCATGGTCGACTTACTTTTCTATAATTCTTATTTCATTTGTTAGGATAATGGCTGTTAAGAAATGAGCACTTTTTTTCTTAATTGATTCATTTTTGTCCAGGATTTGTGAGGGCATATAAAGCTTAACATGTTGTGTAGACGACTGTTTATTTTTTTGAAGAGCTTTGTTGTTTTCTCGATTTTTTAAGAATTATTTTCTTTTTCAAGGTTGACTGACAGTGACGTCTACCCTAAATTCTTTTTATTTATCTTTATTCCAGAAAAAAAAACCAAATATAGAGCAAGGTTTCTTTAAATATTTTTCTCATCCTACATATGTTGTTAACCACTTGGGCTATTTGCTTTAAAGTTTTTTTAGTAATTGCTGATCTGAACAATGTATGACTAAAACGTGTCAGATATTGTTCCTTTACGATACACAAAAAGGTTTGTACATGATACGTAACATGCCGTTATCAATATTATATGATGTAAGGGAAAACAACCCGAGAAATTTAGAACGTGTTCAACCTCCAAATTAAGTAGCTACAATAGTCGATGGTCACACTCATTATAATTAATTATAGCAGTGTGTAGTCGTCATGAAAGAAAACACCTGTCCTCTTGTCCTCCTTATGATACACGAAAGCGACTTATAATAAAATGCTTACTTGCAATACAAACTACTGGACAGAACGATGGTGTCACTATAATGGAGTAACTATTAACCAAAACGCCGAAAGACAGCCTACGTACGGATCCTTGGGGTCTGTAACCCCCATTTTGACAATCAATACATTTGAATGGGGACATATAGTAGGAACTGAAAACCCCTTAATTCTGGGTGGGGACCCCCATCCACTTAAACGAAAAGGGATGAATGTATCCGCCTCTGCAGCTCTTACCGCACCAGAATTTACAGAGACCCTACTGCCTTATATTTTTATATAGCCAGTGACCACAACAGCAATTCTCTATCAAATAATAATAAGAGTTCTGTAGGTTTCTGTAATGATAATATGTTAACCATGTTAACTCTGTCGCTATATTCAGTATTCAAATGATACCGTAATTTCGTCAGATTTATCAGATAATTGTAACATATAATCAAATACCAAATTCTTTTACGGCACGTTAAACTACAACCCTTTAAGTACAAAGACAACGATATTGAAGGGATAATCTTACCGTCAGGTCGATCGTGTTATGACTCTGTCTTATTGTACGTCTTGTACTGGAAAATCAACAAGGAAGTTAGTTACATTTTTGGTTCTACTTTGTTCTTTAAAAAGTCTTATTCATACTAAATTGTTATTAAGCTGTGAATATAAACTACAACAGCAGCAGGAAAACTTACGTTACTATTTTCCCTAACTTTCGTTTCTATCTGTCTCAATTTGTGTCTGCCCACATAAGTCACATGACATATTCAGGTATTTAAAATGTAAAAGACGCGGGTAAATTTGAAAATTAAAATCAAAACGTATGACAGGTTTCAGACCACCAATTACTCCCTCCTATTTCGAACGTATGTATAGGTAGCCATACTCTGACACAAAATAGTGCTTTTGATGTCCTTGTTATGTCAAATTAACCAACAAATTTGCTGAAATGAAACGTTTGGTGAAAGAGAAATATGTTTAGACCATTTGGTTTTTCTATGAGTTTGCATTAAAAAAAATGCGTTCCATAGTATACTAATTTGAGATTTCCAGAAAACCAGGGATTATTTTTGGAGTACCTCTTTTTGAAGGTGCGTTTACTTCTAAGAAGGCTTTAAAGGTAAGTTAAAAATTGGCATGCAGAAAGCTGATACATGTATTGTTCAGGATATACCTGGTTTCTATGAACGTACACTTAAGGTAAAATATTTAGAAAGCTGTGAAACTTGCAAAATTTATGTTTGACAGATAGGTTCATTTAATTGGTGGTCTGACATCATAATAGTTATTTAATGTTGATTTCATGAAGTTATATTCCACATTAAAAGTGATGAACAAAGAAATTCAAATTCAAGAATGATCGTATTTGAGGGTGTAGATGTAGGGGTTACAGAATAGAGGATAATGAACCAAAAAATAAACAATGCTAAAATAAAAAAAATAGAACAATGGGCAAACAGATGCTCCGCATGCGCAGATTTATATGACCGCAGAGCTTGAACCCTGAACGGTTGGGGCAAGTATGGACACAACATTCAAGCTGGATTCAGCTCTAAATTTGGATTGTGATTAAATAGTTTACATAGCATATGTTTTTGACACAGAATGAATGTGGTCTAATGAACTTAAAAAAAATAATTTTGCCTTTGAGCAATTAACTATGCTGTTGAATATTAATCCTCTCAAAAATATATTTATGAAATCTGAAATGAGAAAAATTGAACCCCCCCCCCCCAAAAAAAAAAACTGATCTCAATTCAAATTCCTAATGGAGTTTGCAACAATAACTACTCATTTAAATACATCATGAAATATTAAAATGTAAAAAAGTACTTGTTATCAATGAATGGTAAAGATTGTTTTAATTTATCAGTTGGTAGTAAAAGTGAATATACATTGTATATTGTATAAAACAATGATTTAAGTTGATTCAACTACTATTCTGGACAAAGAAAGATAACTCCAATTGAAAATGTCTTGCTATTGTGCAATATTGTGCAATTAGATATTTCTTGTTATTGCGCTATACTGTGCAATTGAAAATACTTGCTATTGCACAATACTGTGCAATTGAAGATTTCTTGCTATTGCGCAATACTGTGCAATTGAAAATTTCTTGCAATTGCACAATACTGTGCAAATAAAGATTTATTGCTATTGCTGAATACTGTTCAATTACAAATTTCTTGCTATTGCACAATACCTAATATAATAATTTTGGATCCTGATTTGGACCAACTTGAAAACTGGGCCCATAATCAAAAATCTAAGTACATGTTTAGATTCAGCATATCAAAGAAACCCAATAATTCAATGTTTGTTGAAATCAAACTTAGTTTAATTTTGGACCCTTTGGACTTTAATGCAGACCAATTTGAAAACGTTACCAAAAATTAAGAACCTACATACACAGTTAAATTTGGCATATCAAAGAACCCCAATTATTCAATTTTTGTTGAAATCAAACAAAGTTTAATTTTGGACCCCGATTTGGACCAACTTGAAAACTGGGCCCATTATCAAAAATCTAAGTACACTTTTAGATTCAGCATATCAAAGAACCCCAAGGATTCAATTTTTGTTAAAATCAAACTAAGTTAAATTTTGGACCCTTTGGACCTTAATGTAGATCTAGACCAATTTAAGAACGGGACCAAAAATTAAGAATCTACATACACAGTTAGATTCGGCATATCAAAGAACCCCAGTTATTCAATTTTTGATCAAATGAAACAAATTTTAATTTTGGACCCTTTGGGCCCCTTATTCCTAAACTGTTGGGACCAAAACTCCCAAATTTAATCCCAACCTTCCTTTTTGGTCATAAACCTTGTGTTTAAATTTCATAGATTTCTATTCACTTATACTAAAGTTATGGTGCGAAAACCAAGAAAAATGTTTATTTGGGCCCCTTTTTTGCCATTAATTCCTCAACTGGTGGGACCTCAACTCCCAAAATCAATCATAACCTTCGTTTTGTGATCATAAACCTTGTGTTTAAATTTTATTGATTTCTATTTACTTAAACTAAAGTTATTGTGCGAAAACCAAGAAAATGCTTATTTGGGCCCTTTTTGGCCCCTAATTCCTAAACTGTTGGGACAAAAACTCCCAAAATCAATCCCGACCTGCCTTTTGTGGTCATAAACCTTGTGTTAAAATTTCATAGATTTCTATCTTTTTATACAAAAGTTATAGTGCGAAAACCAAGTCTTCGGACTACGACGACGACGCCAACGTGATACCAATATACGACCATAAAAATTTCAATTTTTGCGGTCGTATAAAAATAATAACAAATCAAATAATACAGATATGGAACATCCCCCTATTCAGATCCTCATATGCTGTTTACCATACAGATATACAATGTTGAAGTTTCGCAGGCTGATTCGGGAGAAAGGTCCATTAACACATGACGTTTATCAACCTTTTTCTACCATGGATTATAAAAAAACACAAAACGAACGCACATGCACTTAAAATAAACAGTTTGGTCAAATATAAAGTTTTAATATAAACACAACTAAAAAATTATAAACGAAACAAAATTTTAAAGAAAATGACATTTGATAAAAAAAGAATAAAAAAAAGAGGAGAGAACCACTTTCAAGAAAAAAACAATGCTATTAAGAGAAGTTCGTAATAAGGGTACGGCTTGATCCAAACAATAAGTCACGTGCACACGCAGCCATGTAGTACTTAACAGCGGATTAGTCGGCTTCTTCAAACTTGAAAAACATCACTGTTGTGTACAACTGTAAACCTTCCTTTAACTACTGAGTTATAATATATAAGTACCAAACGACTTTGAAAGGATAATTTTATTTGACCTCCAGATATGTCGCGATGATAACCCTCTGATAACCCTCCGATGACAAACCAATAAACATTATATGGGATGATAATAAATAGGGAACTCATTGTGCACATCAAACTAGATTGATTACGGAGACGGGATTATGATTGATGATGAGAAAATAAAATAACTTTTGATTATTAAAACCTCGGTCACATCTTAACGGATAGCTTGAATGGATGCCTAACAGATAACTTTTTTTCAATCCGTTCATGTCAGTTAGACGTCCGTTCTTATCCGTTAGACGTCCGTCAATATCTGTTGCATGTCCGTTTAGCGTACGTTTTATCCGTCGACGTCCATTCTGTCCGGTGGAAAATTTTGAGCATGTTCAAAACTTTGAACGGACGTCCAACGGATGAAATGTCCGTTGAACGTCCGGTTGGCGTCCGTTTGGTACGGTACTCGTCCGTTTCGTTTCCGTTTTGTATCCGTTACGTGTCCGTTATACATCCGTTGGAGGCCAGGCAGATAAATTCACCAACGGACGTTTAACGGATAAAACGGATGTTGAACGAATGTGTAACGGACTTCTACCGGCCGTATAACGGATAAAACGGATGATAAACGGACTTGAAACGGATAAATGCCAAATTGACATTTTCATGTCAGAAATACCAATAAGATTTTTTAAGGTTCATGAATTCTTATTATTCATAATCGATCTTTGAGTAAGGACACGTCTTCACAATCAAGCAGCTCTTATTTAAGCCAGACAATGCCCTTTGGTAGCATTTTGAAGAACAAACCAAAACCAGTTACACAGAAACATTTTGAATATTTTTGCGATTTACATGTTTTATTATTGTCGCCTGTATTTTTCAGTATATCTTGTTCATCCGTTTTATCTGGAACGCTTCCGTTAGGTGTCCGTTTTATGCGGTACTCATCCGTTGGATGTACGTTCGACATCCGTTCTGTCCGTTACGTTTCCGTTTCTCGTACGTTCCATATCCAGTGTGTGTCCGTTATGCATTCGTTACGCGTCCGTTTTATTTGATCAGTACATCAACGGACTCCCAATGGATAACAGTTTTGTCAACGGACAACTTTTATTTTCATCCGTTAGTCGTTAAGATACGATTCTCAATATTTTGCGAACACATATTTTCAGAGTACTGCCGGCGTGCCTTGATATGCTTTATATATAGTAAAGAATTAAATAATGGTCATTGTGACTGTAAATATACAAGTATACAATCTAGTTCTGACCCAATAATTCGAAAATTCAAAACGGTTCCGAAAAGGTTTAACAACAATACAAAACTAAACCCAAAAAATTGGGGGGGGGAGGGGTAGGAAAATTAAATGATCATATATCAAGTAAACATGTTTTCCGTTATTTTCTGCCACATAACGGATTCGTGATGGTTGGTGCCATGATATGAAATTATCCGGTTGAGTATTTAACCTAAATCGTGTAGTATGTTTGCTTAAATTTCTTTTGTGTAAGAAACGACAAACCATTTACATGGATATGTCAATATTTTCATGATGAAATATAATCTGCAAAATATTAAATAAGATAATCGTAACATATTGTAACATTAAACCTGCAGAAGGAATATACAGTTATAATCTGTAATCTGACAACTATATGTGTCTGATTGTAAATTGATATACCGATGGTCTCCAGTTACTTTACTTGAATTTGGAAACATTTCTCACAGCTGTATTCGTTTTTCAATCAGCAGTAAATTTTTCTTAACAAAAAAAAATGTCTTTCCTCTTGTTACAATTTCAGATAATGTTTAGTACTTGAGTTCTTTAAGTGTTCATTTCAACTATCAGAAAAATATAATTTTTATCACTTTTATCGACTCTTTCATCTTAAACTCTATATAATAGAAGTAAAGAAATCAACAATTTTGTAAATTAAAAAAAAAAGCTTAAAAGAGGGACGAAAGATACCAGAGGGACAATCAAACTCATAAATCGAAAATGAACTGACAACGCCTGGCTAAAAATGAAAAAGACATACAGACAAACAATAGAACACATGACACAACATAGAAAACTAAAGAATACTAGTAAGCAACACGAACTCCACCAAAAACTAGGGGTGATATCAGGTGCTCCGGAAGGGTAAGCAGACCCTGCTCCACATGTGGCACCCGTCGTGTTGCTTATGTTATAACAAATCCGGAAAGTAGTCTAATTCGGTATGTCACATTCATGAAAGGGACGGGGATTGTATTTACGACGTAAGGAACATATCCAATATCATTTGTAAAACGGTCATTCAATAACGGTCAACCAACTCGTGATGGCGTCCGTAAAATTTACGAAGAGATGATTTCAACTTCACCATTTGGAACTCTTGATTTAATAGCTTCCTTGTGAGTAACAACCCTCTATCAAGAAAATCATGACAGGAAATGAAAGCACGGGAATATCGTATCAATTGGGAGATATATGCACCGTATGCAGGTAATGCTGGAATGTTGCTACTTAGAAATGGAAAGTTCACAATTGGAAAGCTGAAATCATCTCTTTTGTGGTAAAGTTTTGTTTTCAATCGACCCTCATTGTCAATTTCTAGACGTAAGTCAAGATATGAAACCGACTTAACTGTATCTGGTGTATCCTTTATCTCTAGTTCAATGGGATAGAAGCGTTCGACATAGTCACCAAATTTTGAATTATTCAGTGAAAGAACATCATCTATATAGCGGAAAGTAGAGTTAAAGGAAATTTCTAACTTCTCATCTTTCTTCCTAAGAAGTTTTTGTATAAAGTCAGCATAATAATAAAGAAACAAGTCGGCAAGAAGAGGGGCACGATTCGTTCCCATTGGAATGCCGATAGTCTGTTGAAAAACACGTCCTCCGAACGTAACAAATATGTTGTCAATCAAGAAATTAAGCATCTTGATAATATCAGTTTCAGAGAATTTTTTGTTGGAATCAGAGTGGTCCTTTGCAAACTAACATTTATCCCTTCCTAAGACAAGATACTTGTATCTTCGTTGGCCATTCTTTTTTATGAAACAAAGCTATACCAACTCTTTCAATTTGTCTTTTAGTTTGGTGTGTGGAATACTTGTAAAAAGTGTTGAAAAGTCAAATGTTTTAATACCATTAAAAGATGAAAGAGAGTTAGATTGTATGTACTCTAAAAGATCTTTGAAATTTTCAAGTATCCACATCTGATTCACGCCACCTCTTGAAAAGGCAGTTTCACAATAACTATGAAGCCCGTCGTACTTTATTTTGCCTTTTTAACTTTTTTGGATTCGAGCGTTACTAATCCTGGTATCTATGACGAGTTCATTTACCTGTTTAGGAACGCTCCAATCCAACAGTTTCAAGCCTAAGTTGAGGTCATTTATAGTATTGTACGATACAGTAATGATTTTGTTTATCGTTAAAACAGAGATAAATTATAGTTGGTTACATCTTCGGCCTTCGTTCTCTAATGGAAATTTGTCTAGTTATGATATTTCCTTATTTTTATATTGGAAACGTGAGAAGCGATGGGATTTGTATCGTTGTTAGTGTAATAGTTCACCGTTTCAGAGAATAGAAGTTGATATTTCTGTGAGATTTATCGTACACTGAATATAAACAAAATTTATATATCAAAATAAATAAAACTAAAATCTTAAGTTATAATATAGAAATAATCTTAAAGATTAATGTATAACTAACGTTAAAGTTATAGTATTACAAAATCTTATACCCATCATATTACATTTTCAATGGCGATCAAATGTCTTAGAGAGGGGGAGATTGTACCCTATTCAATTTAATCAAATGCTTTGTGTTTGTAAATTTGATCGATTTATTAAAATGGATATCAAACATTTATCAAATGTGTACAAACTAATCTAAAAGCCTAACATATATATTTTGGGTACTTAAAAACTTGTCACTCAATTATATAACAGTATTGCTATGAGTTTTGTGTGATAACTAAGTATTTTAAGCATAAGTGTTTCTTTCGAATTTAATAACCAAAATAATGACTTTGTTCCGGGTGATGTGTCTATTTAAAAATATTGAAAATGCAGCATCATTTAAATAATTAATATAAGACACAGAATAGCAAACAGTATAAGGTCTTCGTCCTGATGTGCGCATGCATTTTCACGACACTTGGTACAATGCAACACTTCCTGCTTTGAAGGCTAAACAGATAATCTTCTTTTGTTTGTTGTAATTCACTGCATTAGGAAATTTAAGTTCATCACGATCAGTTAGTAAGACTTTGCTGTCTCTCCCGTCATGTTGTATTACTGTCAGGTTGTTGGAGGTTCTACCAGCAATATATACGTTCTGATTACTGTCCACTGATATACCTCTCGGAAAGGAAATAGACTTATCCTTGAATTCCCAGATTTTTTGGCCTGTCATGCTACAACAGTGTACTGTATTTCTGTCTTCGTCTGTATAGTATATCCTGTCACTGGTCGTTGTTATATGAAACACACGGTCAACATTGATATCGATGGTATTTAATGTCTTTCCATTCAAGTCCATCACTACTATGCCTTGATCAAATACAACAACATACAGCTTTTGATCCTGGTAAGATATTCCCCAACACAAACTACTACAATTCACCTTCTTCCTTTCACTAGTATTCTTAGTGTTTATAATCTCTAGGTATTTAAACGTTCCATATGTAACAGCAATACGGTCGGTATCCATTAATGTAAGACTATGGGCTTTATCAGAGACAGGAATGTCACGTATGTGTTGACCATTGGTATTGTATTCCATTAATTTACCACTTCCATAACAGTCTGCAATTATAATTCTATCATCAGGTATCATAATGCAGCCAGATATTGGTGATTCTGATCCTTTGATATCAAACTTCTGTTTCAGCTTCAGATTGACATTTTGAATACTTTGTGAAAATCCATGTATCTGTATCTGAGCCTGGTCGAACTTTGCATCTTTTAATTGTAGATTGGCCATTGTTTCAATAACTTTGATTTCTCCAAACAGTTTTATCTCATTCTCTAAGGAACTGATCACATGATTCACATCTATCTCCATTCTGTTTTTCGTACAACGTCTGATCTCTTCTTTGAGTGATCCAATCTTTTTACTCATTATTTTGTTTAAATGGCGCGTTCCTAGAAATACTTGCAAGTCAGATGCAAAACGTTTCATTTGAAGTGTCTCTTCCCTCAGTTTTTCTACCTCTTTCTCTATTTGCCTCAATTTATCAAGAATTTTCAATATTTCAGATTTACAGTTTCCATGTTTTGATTTCAAATCTAGCAGCAGTTTTCTCTCAATTTTATCCAAGTATTCATTTAGATTCTTTCTTGTGTCTGTTATCGTTTTACGTATTGTTTTTTCATCTTGGTCCACATTTGTCAAAGCTATTTCTCGGTCTTTGATACAGTGATTCACGTTGTCTATCGTTGTTGAGATAGTTCCTTCTAAGTCTAAGAGTGAAGTTGATTGTTTAGCGTTTTTTGATGCTTCATCAATGGAGATAACATCAGAAGCGGAACATGATTTATGGTCCAAAGGAATACAGACTACGCATACAGCAGTATCGTGTTTCTTACAGTAAAGATCAAGCTTTTTACCATGAATCTCACAGTTCAGATTTACTGAAATGTTTTTTATTTGACGATAGTCCTCAATAGAAATCATCTTGTGATCCCTCGTAACTTTCATAGATTTGTGGTATTTTTCACATTCTCCACAGAATCCCTCCTCACATATGGTACACCATTTCTTTGCACTTTTTGAGATGTCCTCATATCCACATGAACCACACGATATGTTAAGTCTAGATGCCATGTTAGTTTTCCTGATCAAATATAAGATGTGTTAAGTAAATTAGAAGATCTACAATTCATTACGGTTAATTTTAATTTTAATTGATTGTTGTTTTATGATGACTGCTATATGTTGATGACAAGTTTTTATTGGTTGAGAAAGTCATCTTTTAGAGTGCCCAGAGAAATCCCCAGCAAACTATTTATAATGATTGTATTTTGATGGAACTTATTTTATAATAGATATAAACATAGCACTTTATAAATGGTGTGTGTCCGAAAATCATCTCTAGATTAACCTGCATCAAGAACGCATAGCGCCAATATGCGAAAATCATGTATGTCTAATATGTACCAAAACACACGAAGTGCAACACGAACAATGTGTTGGATATATAATGATTGATATTTTTTTTTATCTATGATACATGATTTTTACATGAGGTATATTTAGCTATAAACTATCTGTCAGTTTCATGCGTACTTGCAGAGATGTTCCGTAACAGTCCGGGGAAAAATGACTTCCCTTTAACAAAAGTTCGGGAAAAGTAACTTCCCTTAATTATTAACAGTAAACCTCCGGGTACGTAAATTTGAAAGTAGTAAAAAGAGTCATATCGCTGTTCGAAATTCATAAACCGATTGAGAAAAAAAAAATCCAGGTAACAAACTAAAACTGAGGGAAACACATCAAATACAAGAGGAGAACTACGACACAACAGAAACACAACATTAAAATTTAACACACACAGAAACGAACTATGATATAATAATGGCCATTTTCCTGACTTGGTACATAAGATGGACTAAATATGTTACAACAATACCAATTTGATAAATATAAACGACGTCTGCGATCTGACTGCGAGGAAGGCACGTTTTCAAGAAAAAAATCGATGGGGAATCTAGATAGGTCAATTTTATTAATTAGTCATAGCAGAAAAATGGCGTCGAGTTAGTTGCCTTCTTGTTTCTTAGTATTGTTAGTACTATTGGCTATTTCCCTTGAATCGTTTAAATCACTCGAAACTAGGTGAGACATGTAGTGATAGATATGTAGTATAAATATAGAAAATTCAATATTTTAATCAAAAACAAAAATTAAAAAAAATCTGTATCATATACCCATGCGCCTGTGACCTGAATGGGGAATATAGACGGAAACCGCAACACCTTTATTCTGGGTGGGACCCCTTCCCCTTTTTTTAAAAGACTAGATCCGCCACTGCAGCCCCTACCTCACCCAGATTTAGAGATCTACTGTCCTATCGTTTATATTATATATCCAGTGACAACAATAGCAATCTCTATCAAATAATGATAACAGTTCTGTTGGTTTCTGTTATAAAATTATGTTAACTCTGTCGCCATTTTTCAGTATTTAAATGGTACCATAGCTCGTCAGCTTTAGCAGATATTTTAAAAATGTCATCAAATACGAAATTCTTTTACGGCACGTCAAACAAAGTACAAAGACAAATATATTGAAGGGATAACCTTACCGTGGTCGATCGTGTTATGACTCTGTGTTATTGTACTGGAAAATCAACAAGGAAGCTAGTTACATTTCTGGTTTTACTTTGTTCTTTAAAAATTTTCTTCACTATAAGATTGCCGATATTTTATTACAGGTATTCACCTGTGAATATACTACAACAGCAACAGGAAAACTTACAATACTATCTTTCCCAACTTTCGTTTCTATCTGTCTCAATTTGTGTCTGCCAACATAAGTCACATGACATATTTATGTATTTAAAATGTGAAAGACGCGGGTAAATTTGAAAATTAAGAAAAAAAAAGTTTGACATATGTATCTGTTAGATCACATAATAGTTCTTTAACGTAGATTTCATGAAGTTATATCACACATTAAAAGTGATGAATAGTGAAATACAAATTCAAGAATAATCGTTTTTTAGGGTGTAGATGGGGTTTACATAATAGAAAATACTGAACCATAACATAAACAATGCTAAAATCAAAAGAATAGAACAATGGGCAAACATTATAACAATTCATATAATACAGATATGGAGCATTCTCCTATTCAGACCCTTAACTCACGACTTGATAAACTTCTTTTTTTGCAAAAAAATGACATGCATTTTCAACAAAGGATTATAAACAAAAACGAAACGAACGCACAATTGAATAAACAGTTTAGTCAAATAAAAAGTATGACTATAAACAGAACTTAACAAATAAACGAAACAAAATAGTAAAGAAAATGCCGTTAAAAGTCTTAAAGATGGTCGTAATGTACGGGGCTCCGAATGGGACTCTTGGGTTTTTTTACTCGAAATTCAATTTTGTACGGACAAAAGTGAGTTTTGTTCAACAAAAATGAGTTCAGTTTAACAAAATTTGTAGCATACTACAAATTCAACATTTTGTCATACAAAATTATCTTTCAGTGGACAAAATTCATTTTTGTAACACAGACTTTACTTTTATTACCTAATTTGAAAATTGGGCGACAAAAGTCTATTTTGTATGCAAATTAATTTAGTTTGGATTCTGTGAACTAATTAGCATACAAAATTGACTGTTGTGAACTAAAATTGACAAAATTAAATTTGTCTCACAAAATACAATTTTGTCTCACTATATTCAATTTTGTCTCACAAAATTGAATCTTGTCTCACACAATTGACTTTTGTGTTTTAATTTCCATATCAGGTAACAAAAGTCAATTTTGTACGCACATAAGTTTATATTTGCATACCTTTTTGACAAAATTGACTTTTGTCATGACATAAATGAATTTTGTCTACAAAAATGAATTTTGTCATCACAAAATTGAAGTTCTCATAAAACAAGTCTGTATCACATAGTTTTGTAAGACAAAATTGATTTTGTTATGACAGAATTGAATTTTGTACAAAATCAGAAGAGTCCCATTCGGCGCCCCGAATAATGCGGGTACCTTCATAACGTCAAGAGGGTCGTAATGGGGATAAAACTTGAACAACATAACTAATGTGTACAGCTACAGACCTTCTTTTAACTACTGAGTTATAATATACAAACGACTTTGAAATGATAATGGTATTCGACCTACATCTATATACGTCATGATAAAACCCCTCTGAACACACCACTAAACATTATATGCCAGGGATGTTAATAAATTATTGGGAACTCATTATGCACATCAAACCAGATTAATTACGGAGACGTACGTGATTATGATTGATGATGAGAAAAAGAACTTTTAATTATAAAGATAAAATCCAAGTCAGAATATAAATTACGATTCTCAATATTTTGCGAACAAATGTTTTCAAAGTACTGCCGGCGTGCCTTGACATGCTTTATCTATAGTAAAGAATTCAATAATGGACATTGTGACTGTAAATACCAAGTACACAATCTAGTTCTGACCCCATAATGCCATTCCCATCTAACAATAATAGAAAATGAACTTGCAATAAAAAAAAACTAAGCAAAAAAATAGGACGGGTGGGGTGGAAAAAAACGATCAAATATCAAGAAAACATGTTTTCCGTTATTTTCTTCAAAACATGACTTTCTGCCAGATATCGGATTTGTGATGATTGGACCCATGATATGACATTCGCCGGTTAATTATTTATCCTAGATCGTGTCTTATGTTTAATACAATTTCTTTTTCGGGGTAAAAAACGACAAACCATATACATATATGTGTCAACATTTTCGTGATAAAAAACATTATTATAATCTGCCAAAAAAATAATGAGAAAATCGTAATATATTGTAACACTACAAACCTACAATAATAATCTGTAATCTGACGACTAAAAAGTGTCTCATTGTAATTTGATATACCCATGTTCTCTGCTTATTATACGTAAATTTGGTAACATCTCTCACAGCTGTATTCGTTTCTTAGTCTTAAGTCTTTCCTCCTGTTAGAGTTGTAGATGATGTTTAGTATTTGAGTTCTAAAAGTGTTCATTTCAACCACCTTACCTTTATACATACCATACGATATTGGCATCATTGTCACGTAGAAGAGTTGATTCCAGCTTTCTCCATTCGTTTTTATCATTTACCCTTATTATTTTTGTTAAGTGTTGTTATTTTATCTATATAGACTGCAAACATGGTATGATGATACACATGCGCCTGGTAGATTGTTTGAAATACCGGGGATCAATTCAAAAAAATCATTAAAACAGATAACAACAACACTCAAAATTTTAAACCACAGAAAATTTTAAATCACAGAAAATTGTATAAAAATGTAGAGTTTAATCGAATGCTGGACTGAAGTGATTATGTGTTCGTTAGTCTGAATAGCGGAAACAACACTCAAAGATAGAGCAATAAAAAGAACGATGTAAAATCAATAAAGGGAGGCGATAAAAGCCCTATTTGATACAACAAGTGAGAAAGCAAAAAACCTACAATTTCCATGTGAGGAAAATGGAGCACATTTCAATTGATTAAAATACGGAAAATTTTATATTTGAATTTTCAAAATAAGCACTATAAAGAGACTAATGTTTAAAGAGAATAGACAAAAAGAAAAGGGGACTATGAAGGGGAAATAACTATGTCGGAAAAAGAACAGGCTAATGCTGCTACAAGGCAGCACTCGCACCCGCAAAGTGGAAAGGGATTGATATAAGTTGCGATAACTTGTTTCCATATCCACTATAAATAAAGATGTTTAAACTAACTATGTCGGATTTAACATATTTTGTAATATTGCGTTTAGATTCTTGTGTTATTTGAGAGGAATAAAATGGATACAATAATGTAATATAATATGTATTTGAGATTTTATACATAATCTGTGTATAATACTGAAAATAAGATTAAATATCCAAATGGTTTAATCCTTCTTTGCATGCAACATTTACAGATTTATATTAACGCTTTGTTCTTAAATAGGGAAAACAATAATAGTGTGACACAATGTAATAGTATATAGTTAATCTCTTATAAGAAAGGATAATTCACGAAACTTTCAAGTACTGGCGTACTAAATTATAATCCTGGTACTTTTGATAACTAATTTCAAATAAATTCCTTAAAAAGTTTTTTTAAATATTGTACACCAAAACGAATAAATAGTTAAAAAGAATATTGTTGTTTACAAAAGTCAAAGAGTTTCTAACATCCAGAATGCTTTATAACGAATTCGCCATCATTCATACGATTGGTGATAGTTATATAAAAACTTGCATAACGTCCAGTGACAAATATTTCATGCAAATTCAGGAGGAGTAAATTAAAATTTAATACACTAGATGGTTTACGAATATCTTATTCGTTTAAAATAATCCTACATTTTAGCTGCCCTTATTTTGCAATTTTAGTATATTGTCAACTAAAAACTTCATACAGTTTCTCTATACTGAACAACAGTAATCCACAACAGTAATCCAAATGTGGAAGAATATACGCATTGTAAAATAGAATTTAAATCATCAGAAAATTCTAAATTGTCTTCTCTGAGCGGCCGGACCACACAAAGACAGAACTTGACTCGCACTTTTCGAAAAAAAGACTGCATTTCTCCATATAAGGCGGAAGAATTAAAATGTTGAATTTATTGAAGTACAAATTGAAATGGTTGTGTCTATAACATTTGATGAATCCGCCAATTTAGTTTAAAAAGGCTGCTATTGGTTGAATATTGAAATAAAATCAGTATCCTGTTTAAATACACATTATCAATGTCTCATACCCTGTATATAAATATTAAATTTATAAAAGTTCCAGTTGTATGAGTAGTAAGCCGGACAAACATTGTTGATTATAAGTTTCTAATTTGTTTGTCAATATATATGCATAAACCATGTACACGATGTACAGAGTAAGATCTATCTTATGAAGCGCGAAACAGTTATTTTTAACCTATTTTAAGAAAAAGTTTTTTTTTAAATTTATTTTTAAAATTGTTGAGATAGATACGAAGTACTTAAATTTTTTATTTACAGTAAACCAACACAGGAACGTCAAAAAAAGCAGACAGAGTTATAAGAAGATGTGGTATGAGTGACAATAACAACTCTCCATCCAAGTCATAATATGTAAAGGTACACCATTATTATAGGTCAAAGTACGATTTCAACAGGGAGTCTTGTCTCACACCGAAAGGCAAGCTTAAAAGGTCAAAACAATGACTAGTGTAAAGCCAATCAAACACGAAAACCAGCACTAATCATTAAAACAACGGGAAACGAGAAACACTTATGAACCACATCCACAAACGACAACCACTGAACACTAGGTTCATACGCATGTCCAGATACGGGATTTTCTCGCTGTGTTGAAAACACATTGGTGGCCTTCGGTAATTTAGGGCCGATTTTGGCCTCAAAATTCAGGTTCATCTGACGTATGATTTTGGACACTTTTTAAACAATTAGGTGTCTATTTCAGTTGATTTAATAAGTTTTTTTGTGAAAGATTTTAAGTTATTCAATCATTTAAAACGCTCCGATTCAAGCTTAAATATGAAAAATCTATCACATATGCCCAATTTTTTTTTTTCAGATGTTTTTTGTCCGAAATGAAAGCGGTCACATCCGTGTTCATCCTCAACCTTTATATATATGTGATGTATAATCTTTAAATACAACTTACATTTCAAAATTAAGGATGAACACAAATGCGGCCACTTTCATTTTAGACAAAACCCAGTCAAACATTTAACTAAAATGCTAGAATTATGAAGATTTCAGTAATTTAGCATAACTTAATGATGCTAGTACCCGATATATGTGCATTGTATTGTCAAAAACAGCCCATATTTATGTAGCAGAAGCATTCTCCTTTCCGATAAATAACTAAATAACTGCTATATTTTGGGGCCAAAAAGGGGTCTTACTTAACCTACTCCTTTGTTTAAATGGAGTTCGTTGGTCCAACACTTTGACGTTCATAACATTTTAATAGATATTAACATTGCCCTGTTGTCAAATGTGTATACAAATTTAACACAGTTTACAGAAATAACTAAATTTAATATACAGCAGTTTGACAAACAAAACAAAGCTTGTTTTATCTCTGACTTAGTCTACTCAAATAATGTGATTCAAGCGTTTATCTGATTTTAAGAGAGTTAACTCCCTTGTAGCAATTTTTCAAGAGGAATATTTTATTAGACGTTTTATGCAAAATATCTATTTTCTTTTATAAGATTCTTACACCCTTAATTGTTAATAATTATAATTAAAACAATTTCAAATGTGATGAATTTGAATTTATACAATCAGGTTTCTCTTTTTGATAAGAAAATCAAACATAGGTCATTTTGGAAATTTAAGTCCTCAAAGATAATCAACTGTGTACTACATTTGGTCTTTAGGGAGCTACCATTTGATTTTTATGGGGGGGCTAGAATGAAAAATTTTGTCCTGCATTTTTTTTTAGCTGTAATCTCTGTCCTGCCTTTTTATTTTTCACTCTGTTCGGTCCTGCCTGGTTTTTTTTAGTTTATCCTGACTTTTTTTTACCTAAATTGTCGTCCTGACTTTTTTTTTGTAAGTGTTCCCCCCCCCCCCCCCCCATTAAAATCAAATGGTAGCTCCCTTAACCTTTTTCTATTCCAATGTCACTGGTTAGACTTTTGTGGACGAAACACGGGGCTGGTGTAACATAATTATAAAATTTCGGCTATTTTGATAACCTTTACAAAATTGTATAAAAAACATTATAGATAATTTCAATTTTTGTAAATGAAACGTAAATCAATTACGTCTTTGGTCATATAACCATTTAGGATACTGGTTTAATCTTAATTTATATTATTTATAGTTGAAACTGTCCTACACTTTTATATTGATACTACGTCATCGAGTTTGATGAGTATGAACACGGTAGTGATAAGATTTTCAAAACAACAAGAACTATTTACTTTGCCTTTAGAAAATATTACGCATGTTTTCTGACTTGCACATTTTGTCAAAATTTTACCAAATGACCGCCTACTTGTAGTTATTTTTGGTAACACGCCACTCGATGGCTGCGATTTTGTTTCGTGTAAAGAAAAAAATGCGTAAAAATACAATTTCAGTTCTAAACAGCTAGTCCTACTCTATTCTAAAATTACCATGTAAAACATTGACAGCATAATTTGAAGTTCATGTCCAATTGAAAGATAATTGAATCTTTTGTTTATGTAAATCAGAAATAAAAGTTTTGCGTCTGCAATTTTATGATGAAGATTGTTCTGGTGATCAATGTATTGATTTTAAGAAATAGATTTGAAATTGCTTAATTTGTTAGATTCATCAGCAAAAATTGAAATGAACGATATTTATTATAGTACTATACTTTACACGTAGTAATATCTATTGAAATAACGAAGATGCCCCGCCTAACCAATGCCTTGAGTGCAATATATAGGACTATTCAGAAATTGAACAAATTCAGAATCACAATCATATATTATGAAAATAATGATGAAAAGAAAGAAAAAAGACAGACAGATACATCGACTGAAAAGTCTATGATAAATTTTAGAAACTGTTACATTAGACATTTTAAAGATAGTAAACATGCGGTATGGGTTTCCTCATTCTTGAAGGCCGTACGTTGGGCTATAGTTGTTAATGTATGTGTCATTTGGTTTAGCAATCATACTACATCTTCTTTTTATAAATTATTATATTAGTTATCTAAGGTTGTATACAACTCCTTTTAGCTTTGCTTGCCTCCAAACTGTTATATTTCATTTGGTAAGTTTTTACAAAATGACCCATACAATTCATTTTGGGGAAAATGTGTGGTTGCCTCATTGCCATCCTTTAAGACTAGAAACCCAAACTAATCTGATAAAATCGCTTGACGTCAAAACAATCCGACCGGTGACATGTGATGAGCAGAAACTGATAGACAGGGTCCCTGTCCTTTTTCTGTTTGGCTCTGACAGGAATATGACAACAAAGGTATCTGAGATACCCGTATGTTGCAAGGGAGAGGATCACTCCAGCCTACAGAAACCGATAGCTCTTTAATAACAACTGATTTTATCGCCAACGTTTTGATAGGTTGGTTTTGCTCCATCTTTGATATTCTGTGAAATATTTTGCAATTGTTGTTGTCCTTTTTATCTTTTACTATTTTTTGCAAGGGTTGTCTGTTTTTTACTGGACTTTGGATTTTTCAATGACCTCTTGATATCTTCTCCTTGGTTGATTGATTGTTGGTGTCTAACGCTAATTTTACGTGCAATTTTTGGGGCTATTTCGTTGCGGCCAGCTTTTATTGGTGGAGGAAGTCGGATTGCCCAGAGTAAACCACCGACCTTCGATAGGAAAACTGACAATCCTAGTCTTCTAGTTGTTTTTGCGCCATGTGGCAATGTAGTGTAAGGACAACGTATTAGAATAATGTGTCCGGATAGACCGAAATAACAAGATGGATGCTATTTTTAACCTTGCGAGTCCACCTTAACGTATAAATAAAGATATTTCTTATTTACCGATAAGAGTTATGCGTGATTGTTATACAAATGAAAAACAAAATGTTAATGAAAACCTAAACGGTAAATAAAAAAATGGCTGTAATGTATGTAACACAAGGAGAAAACTTGACATAGACATTAAACCAAAACGACCTGTGTTATCAAAAAAGGCTGACAAAAATCATTTGACTGTAGTATTTAATAACAATGAAACGCAATGAAAATAGTGAGAAAAACATCATTCCTGTAATTTGATGTCTTTTCATTTGTACAAATGTACAAGATTATTGAGTAAATGTTTAGCAATGCATAACCTTTTATTTAGTGGTTGTCGTTGGTTCCTGAACTCATTTTTTTTCATAAACAACAGCAAAAATAAAACATAAAAGGTGACACGAAATCCACCAAATATTTTGGGGGAATTCAGGTCCCCGAAAAGGTCTCCTATTCCTGCTCGACTAGTGACTAGGCGTTTTATAGAATGAATTAAAACGAAAAACAGCGTATGATCGATTCTTGAGTAATTAACTTATATGTGCACGGGTGTGACTAAAAATTTTACAGACTCAGTTGTCTTCCTTTCATCAGAATAAAATAGGGAGAAAATCATCATTCCTGTTATTTGATGTCTTTATTTGTACAAATGTACAAGATTATTGAGTAAATGTCTTGCAATGCATAACCTTTTATTTAGTGGTTGTCGTTGGTTCCTGAACTCATTTTTTTTCATAAACAACAGCAAAAATAAAACATAAAAGGTGACACGAAATCCAACAAATATTTTGGGGGAATTTAGGTCCCCGAAAAGGTCTCCTATTCCTGCTCGACAAGTGACTAGGCGTTTTATAGAATGAATTAAAATGAAAAACAGCGTATGATCGATTCTTGAGTAATTAACTTATATGTGCATAGGTGTGACTCAAAATTTTACAGACTCAGTTGTCTTCCTTTCATCAGAATAAAATGCACCTAATAACTTGTTTAACGTTTGTTACGTCATTGCATCGTGTCTAAATTAATGTCTTGTTTCTTAATTTCAACTTAGAATTTTAGTAATGGTCTAAGTGTTACATTTGACAGCAAGACCGAAAAGATAACGGTTAACAGATAAATAGGAAATAATGAAAATACTCATTTATAGACGTATACAATTGATAATGATATTAGAATTGAATTTGAAAAAGGTTGGTGAATTTAATTTCAACTGACAAGTAATGGTATATTGGTTATTATGTAACATTATGATGATACTGCATAAACTGAGGAATGCAACTGTAAATACTTAAGAACATTTTGACTTTCTACTTGACCATGCTGACATATTTTGATCATCTCCTTGGATTCATATTCTAACAATTAGTGTTACAGGTTTTCAACCTGATGCAATTCATTTGTTATTCCATTTATAACAGCTGATATATATCCACACCAAATTTTAAATTATGGTTAACAATGGAAAATAGTCGTATATCGAAGAAGGACAGACGACATTGCTATAAAAAGATAAACTGAAAACATTGGTCCACAAAACACAAACATAAGCGTTTGAATCATCATTCAAATATAACCAAGAAAACAACGACAGTTTCACTATATCTATAGCTAAGGTCTCAAAAACACAATAACATGTAATATCCATGAGAGTCCAATTAGTGTCATAATCAAGACATAAAAAGCTCACCCTTCCCAAACTTTTTTAAGCTTGCACATAGCTTTTATCCGTATTTCGCGTTTGATTTTTTTTTGTATTGAATAACAAGCTGGAATTCAAACGGGTTTTCTGTTAACATTCACTTTGGTTTTGTGACTGAGTGTATAGTTGACCACTTAAGGTGGCAGTATCACAAGTCAACTTACAATGTTGCATCTTTGTTTAATGTGGTTTTTTTTTGTTTTTAATTTTTTTAATTTTGTGTATTGCTCTCGAGTTATCAGTCTGCACTGGTAATACACAACATTTCAAACTGTTGCTGTTTTAGTCAGAAATTGATTATTCACAGCAATAATTCTTATTTCTTAAAGAATGTTATTTGAAATAGAAGAAAATTCAAAAATTCTAGAAACAGTTTGAAGCCTAGCTCTTAACGATAAAACTGTGAGTCACGAACGTGCGTTTCCCATGTTTTTCATTGTGTTTTAAATCAAGAAACATAAATTTCTCGCGTTTTTCACAATTACTCGAGAATCTTTTTTTATCATAACTCATAATAACAAATGTAAAGAGCAAATTGTTACTCGTGTTTTTTCCCCGGATCTCGTGCACAATAGTGTTTTGGTAATGGTTTGTATTTAAATAACCAGAGCACTATCAATAAAACAATTTTAATGTCAAATAAATTAAAAGTTAAACAACAAAATATGGAAGTTATTATCAATTTTATATAGACAAGAGAAATAACGATACAATTAAATACCACAAATAGTTACTTTTTAAGAACATTTGTAACGAACTCATAGCCCTTTTGAAGTAAAGAGTTGTTATGTTGTAATTTTGCAAAAATAAGAAAAATCGATGAAATATGTCTTTGTGAGATAAATTCGCAAGAAGTATTGCCTCGTCACTTCCATTCTGACTTCTATGCATGTTTTTGAAATTAGCTTCATTTCAATTATGATTTAAAATACATTCTAAATTGTATATAACAAAGGAAAATGTTTACAAAATACATTGTTTTTTATGTGTAGTAATGGTCTAACTTGTTTCTCAGTTTTGAACAAACAAATTATCAATGCCTAATGACGGGAAAATATAACAAAATTCCTGCTTGTGATGAAAACCGGTAAAATATCACAACCAGTTTACTTCCGCTCACTCTAATTACATCTTCGATAGTCTTGCTAAATGTTTAAATCATTTTGTAAAAAATTATACGCCAAGTTAAAGCAGATATGATTTACATCAATGGTTCTCCAACTAAACATCACAACGTTCGGTTAAGATTCTCCGATTGGATTGTCGCCTTGGTAACCAAAGAAAGACTCATGTGGGTCTTCTTGTCTGCAAAAGAAAGATAGAAGCAAATTTAGTATACACTAGTCTTAATAACAGCGTTAATATAAAATATATTTTATATGTGAATACCGTCAGCCGTAATATACCCAGTACAATTTATTATGGACCCCTCATTGGCGTTTTCATCCACCACTACTATGGACAAAACTACTAGTTTAGACTTCAGTTGAAATATTACAAAACAGAAAATATTTTCGTCGATTATTCCTTTTGTACATCTTGTTTTAGTTTCAATATGGAAAAAATCAAATCTCTGTCTTATAACCAATTCATTTTGTTCAATGCATTTTTTTAACCCTATTATTATCACTTCGGGATTGTTATTTTTGTATTGGGAACTGACAGGGATATTTATTAAATAACGTCTAAACTTAAATATGTACATATCAAATATATTATAATTATGTAAGTTTTCCTGTTTACTTAAGTGGACTATTATCACTGTGTATTACCTATAAAAAAAAAGTAACAATAAGCATTGCTAACCAATAAAATTAGGAGATAGGCAACACATGGACGATTTAATTTTTTTCCCTTCATAAGCCGGATGATCATGTTCAGGACAAAATATTTAAATTAAGCTCACAAGTAAAATATGTGGGAGCGATTGGTTCAAAACCCTAACAGTGTGTTACTAATAACAAATAATTTAGATCTGTCATGTATAAAATTTAGTTTGTTCTGACTTTTTAACATACAAACTTGCCATACTTTTGTATGTAAGATTGCAATTGTAGACAAAATCAGTTTAGTGTCAGGCAAACCGAGTATTTCATGCTTGATATTTTTTTGAAAGAACTCATTTAGACGAATGATTAATGATACACCATCTTAAACCAGTACATCTAATGTCACAATTTTCTTTCATCTTTTATCGAAAGTACATTATGAAACACACGTTAGGAACAAATTTCATTTATTGGGATGAAATCTTCAATAATTAGATAATTAAATAATATCGAAAACTACTATACATCAGTGTGTTTTATCGTTCGATCTGTTTAAAAACTCGCCGGGGAAATTAAAACAAATAGAAATGTACACAATTGTCATTATGTGTGATAATATTGGTACTCATCCAAACAATGTTATATCAACTCAAATTAATTCATTATTTAAGGGGGTTCGCGGGTCTAAATCATTTATATAGGATTTGTCTATATTTTTCTATAAATAAACTTTATCTTATAGTTAATAGAAAAATAAAATAAAAAAGTGGGGTCACCGTTCATTTGCGCTCACAATCTGCCTTCGAAAGAAGCATACATTTTTGTAAAGGTGGGTTTTTTCTGTTGAAGTAATAGGAGAAATAAAGGTAATATCGAAATAAAAAAAGAAGTTTATAACAGAAATCGCTAAAATTTTACAATAATTTAGTTTAAGTACAGCTTATATGGAAATTATATTAAAAAATATAGGTCACCGATGAGTTAAAAAAGATATTTCAATTTTAAAGCCAAAAAATGGCATTTTTCCACCAAAGGGAGATAATTTGGAATTTTTTCAATGATCTATACATTTTAAAAGTCATCTGGGGTCAACACGAAGTGATTGTTTTGAATGATTGCTGTACCATATGATAAAGTAACAACTACAAAAGGTAACAAATTAAATTTGTAATGAAAAACAAATGTTTAATTTTTATCTGAAATTTTTATACCCTCGAGCCTCCTTAATTTGTTTGTAATTTGATACAGTTTCTAGCACTATTGAGACAAAAATACAAAATAAGATGAATAAAAAGGTGTTTTATTACTTTATATGATAATCTCAGCTTTATTTATATTTCAAATCCAGTTTAATTACATAATGAATTAATTATCTGTAAGATATAAGGCTGAACAGATGTCTTTTCTAAATGCGGAACTGGTTGACAAAAATAAAATCTACATTAAATTAAATTTATCCCCATTGCAGTATTCGTGCTGGATAAGAAATAAGCATCGATTTATGATTATATTAAGACTCTTATAATAAAAACATGTAATGCAAATCCTCCAAAATAAAATCAACATGTATGCTTGATCCCGGACGGTTGTAAAGCCAAAAACATATTTTTCAAATTTATAAAAACAAGATTTTCATATCATATCAGATAAAATTGGCCGAAGAAAGTTATAAGTTCGTTTTAGCCAAATTTAATTGTCTTGTTGGCTTTTTATCTCACTGAAGATTATGAACTAAGTGCAGTCTAGACTTAATTTTTTTGCTACATGTCCCTTCCTATATTTTTTTTCAATTTTGCCCCTTTAACCATTTTACTGCTATAACTAGGAGACTACCATTATACTGACATCTGCAGGAGGAAGGCCTTTCTCCAAGGGCAATCAATAGACTGGCACTTATCAGTAAACATACAAATTAGTAAGAAAGAAATAAAAGAAAGGGAATTGTAGCATGTCTAAGTGCAATCCTGTACGTATACAAACAGATGCAAGGAACAACCGAAGACTATCAGCAAAACTTTGAATAAATTAACCAAATAATATTCTGATTTTCAGACATACAAAATAGCTTGTACATGCATAAGTTTATACTCTTAAAAACGTCCTGGAATAAGCAGAAAATCTTACTAGTTAGAACGTGACAAGACCTTCACTGTATAGATAACAAATCTAATTATTGTCTCAGATGTTTGTACGAGAATATATCAAAGTTTATGCCCAGTCGATTTCCTACTCATTAGAGATATCCATATGTCTTCCATATACACATAAGCATAGTATCTACCTTCTTTTTTTATGTAAATGTAAAATATAAAACATTGTTTTATATGTATACAAAGTATATTGGAAAAAATCAAGTTGTTAGTTTAAGAAAACTTTCTGAAAAGTTAAACGACTCCTGGATTCAATTTAATCAACCCAAATCTAACTGCTTTAATTTCTAATTTTATTAAATTCCGATAGAGATTCATATTTATTCTTAGTCTTGTGGGTTCGAAAGCTTTGCAATAAGGCGAATTACATTTGCGCGCTTATGGGTTTTATTATCATTAATATTAAATGCGTGCAATGTGTTACTAACATTAATTGCATGTTTTATATATATTTATACTTTCAATTTAGCTGTTAAATTAGACAGTGTTAACATTCTTAGCATTTATCTTTTTTTTTCTAAATGCATCAGATCAGCATAGCACAGTAGGTAAAACTTTCGTACTCCCTTGATTAACATTTGTAACATAATGTTCTATATTTTATCCGTTGTTAAGTTTTAGAAATTATAAAGGTAAGGTTGACCTTAGGTTGATTTCAACTACAACAAAGAAACTAAGGTTACAACTTCATCAGGAAAAGTTGACCTCGGGTTGATTTCAACAACAACGACAAGAACAGACGACAAACATATTTAAACAGCCACACAGAAGCAAAATGCGCCTTACTTGGAGAAATTTAGATAATTATCGTTCATATAACAATTTAACATTCCCCCTTCAAACAAATAGCATTTTATACAAAAGAATAATTATCAGAAGTGTGAAAACCGGTGAAAAAGTAGAACGTTCGAACATAAGATACTCAAACTTAATGTATTGAAAACATTGGGACCCTCATGAAATTAAAAGCATGACATCAATTTGAAATTGACATGATGGAATTTGTACCTGACAAATCAAAACATGGAAATTAGTTATTTTCTTGAAATTATCGTATAATATTATTGATGTTGTTACTGATTCAATAATGTTGCGGTTTAACTTATAATTCTTTAATCAAATGATTACAATAATAACTATAGGGTAACTACATAACGATGAAGTGTGTAGAAGTGGGTGAAAATGGAATAGTTGGTCGTAAGCCTTTCTGGTGCCAGGTAAAATACTGCCGATTTGAAGCAATATAAATATGGTACGAGATCCTCATGAAGTTGTAATTTAACATGTAACATATTATTCCTTTAGTTAAAAGAATAGAAATGTTATGCATACATGTGTATAGCTACAATTATGTTTATGGGCAAACGGAAAATGATAAATTTAAATATAATGATAGCCGATGCAAAACCATAAAGTGCACATTTGGAACAACTTTAAACAATTTTGTAATTACATAAGACACACTTGCTTATATGTTCTTGTGAATACAGCTATGAGAAAATGAAAATTACACTTGAGAAAGGACAAGGTACGATAAGTAACGGCAAACGGCCCCCTAAATAGGCAAAAAAATAAACTAACATGTCGAACAAAATAGTATATTTTTTTTGCATTTTTAAACTTCTAATTTAATAAATACTACCTAGTTTGCCATCGTGTGATGATTTTACACATGTACAGATGCTGTAAAGATCCTAAGCGAGTACAAAATGTAGAAAAATGGTAATTTTTTCGATGTTTCTGTACATTTTAAAATATGAGTACCTACGACCCACAATAATATTCAAACATAAGCGCTTTTCTGAATTAATCCTCATTAGGAACGTTCAAATATTTGAAGGTAAGGGTATATTCGAATACAAACACACGATCAAAGATGACCTTAAATGAAATAATAGCCTGAATACCCATAATGTACATAATCTATTATTACAGTTTTGATTGAATTCTGCATTGATAGTATAGATCCCCTGCTAAACATATAAAATAAAGTAGGTTTACAGTTCTCGAAATAATAAATAAATATACTATAGTAATGTCGATCGAAAGTGTTGTCAGATTAAAAAAGACTTTATACCTACGAGGAATGACAAACGTTTATAGACTGTAAATTCAATATAATACAACATGTAATATTTAATAAAAATGGTGATGATGATTAAAAAACTAATAAATGGAAAAATGATATTATAAAATCAACGGTACCAATTTTGTTGCACCAGATGCGCATTTCGACAATATATGTCTCTTCAGTGATGCTCGTGGCCAAAAAATTTGAAATCCAAAGCTTATATAAAAGATGAAGAGCTATAATCCAAAAGGTCAAAAAAGTATAGCCAAATTCGTGAAAGGAATCAGAGCTTTGCATGAGGGAGATACATTCCTTAATTTATAATAATTTCTAATATTTTTTAACAGCAAATTTTAATAACACAAAAAATCCGTATTTTCATGCCAGTACCGAAGTACTGGCTACTGGGCTGGTGATACCCTCGGGGACTAATAGTCCACCAGCAGAGGCATCGACCCAGTGGTAGTAATAAATGTAGATTGTTTAAATGTACGAGACCTTTACATCATGCTTGGGTCAATGCTTGCAGTTTTTTAGAGGCATTGGTCTTTCTTATATATCTTTATTTTTGTATAGGGAATGAGAATAGACGGTAATAATTTAATATTGTTCAAAGCTGAGGCGTTTGAAAAATACAAATATAACAACTTGAAGAAAAAAAAACTAGAACACTTTACAGACAATCCTATTTTTTATAAGAGTAATTCAAGTCTATTTAAGATAAAAAAAAAATCCAATGTATTATTATTCATCCCTGTTGTAATTAAATGAATATAACATTGACCAGTACACGAATAAATTTGCATTTTTATCATTTCTTTATTGTTCACACTTTAATACACTTTTTATGACTGTAATACATGTCTCTATGATTGTATTTGATTTCATGTGATCAAGAAAATTGCAATTGACAAGCTGCCTAGCGTAAACCAAACAATTTTAAGGTTTTCTAACGACACATCAAACGAAAGAATTACAACTGTCATGTTCCTAACTTGGTACAGGCTATATTGATGAGTCTGTTGTAGACGAAACGCGCGACTGGCGTATATACGAAATTTAGTCCTGGTATCTATGATGAGTTTAATTATGAGGAAAATTGCGAATAGAACCTGCTTTTTATCGCTAGCTAAACCTCTCACTTGTATGACAGTCGCTTCCAATTCCATTATATTGACAACGATGTGGGTCAAAACAAACAGACGCAAATATAAAAATGTCAAAATTAGGGGTACAGCAGGCAACACTGCGTAATAATCTCAATTACCGTACAAACAAACAAACATGTAATAAAGAAGCACAAAAAATGCATATAGACATATATAGTTTGTTTTGTTCACGGAATGGTTCCCAAATATTATCTTTTATCTCAAAGAGACATAAATTGGGAATTCAATGTAATCAACATTGAGGTCAAAAAGTGATTTTTACTAATAATCCAATCATCTTATAAAACATTAATCTTATGTACAATTTTCAACTTTTTTCAGTAGTATTCTAATATCAAGGAACTTATAGAAATTTCGAGAGAAAAAAAAACAATGTGATACTGAAAATCTTACGCAACTCAACACAATGGTTTAACTAACATCACTGAATTATATATTTTCATAATCGGTCATAAAATATCATTCTCAAAATATGAACTATAAAATGACAAAAATGTACACATCCAGCATTATAATGACGAACTGACTACACATTTGATAAAACAAAGTTACCAAAAGATACCAATTGAAAACAAAACCACAGTAATGCAAAAAGTACAGTTAATAATATGTTTAATAAAAATGTGTCCATAGTACACGGATGCCGACTTGCACTATCATTTTACATGTTTAGTGGATCGTGAAATTGGGGTCAATACTTTAATTTGGCATTAAAATTAGAAAGATCATATCATAGTTAACATGTGTACTAAGTTTCAAGTTGATTGGACTACAACTTCATGAAAACTACCTTGACCAAAAACCTTAACCTGAAGCGGGACGAACAGACGCACGGACGAACGGACGGAGGCACAGACCAGAAAACATAATGCCCATCTACTATCGTAGGTGGGGCATAAAAAACACAAGCCAACCACTAAAAACAACAATTTGAAAGAAAAGTAAATAGTGATCACCACGAATTCCACAGAACAAATCGATGTGAACTCAGGTGCTAGGAAGAAGTCAGCAGTTTCCTCAGTTTTAGTTTTTAACCCGAGTTTTTTTTTTCAATCGATTTATGAATTTCGAACAGCGATATTCTACTGTTGTATTTAATTGTTCCAATAGTGACATTCGTTGTGTTACTATTGGTTAAACCCGTAGGATGTATCAATATTTTTTTTATCAAAACAAATTCCCACTAAAAACCTAAAGTAAACTCAGGTTCTCTGTAAAGGTGAACAGTTCTGCCTCTGATTCATGATCATGTCAATAGTAGATTGTTCTACCTGCTTCCCCTGTATGGTGTCGACTATGTGTTGTATTATTTTATTACCAGGTGTAATAAAGGCTTTAATGGACACGTGTTAAACTTAAAATTTTAATATCAAATGTTATTTTTCAGGTCATACAAAGCAACAACCACAAAAATAGTTGATGGTTTGCATAGGTCATTTGTAACACTGTAACCAGCACCTCACTTGGTCAAAACAACCGTGGTTGAGCAACCGAAATCATTTTGATTAACAATCGTTCATCAATGAAAAAATATTTAAAACAAGAATCTGATATTAAAATTATTAAATCACGTTGATTTTTTTTAACGCAGCACAGCATACGTCATTGTATAAAATGACGTTGTAATTACAAAGATTCACACTGATAAAAAACGCTTCAAGATAAATAAATAATTCAAGTGTTTCCGGAAGTATAAATAGCCAAAATGGCTGCGGTTACAACACTTTAAACAAGTCGGCAAGGTATATTCATTACACTTAATTAATTATAATTTACCTTCACGCGATGTTTGCTATTTTCAATGAAATCATTAAAGGAGTTATTGTGATTTTTATTATACTGTGAACATATTTGAAAGGTTCAAGCAGTGGTCTATCTACGTGCTGCACGCAAATACCACAGTGCAATGTTTTCGTTAAGCACGATTTCTTTTTATTTTTCGTATCTGGTTAAGAATTTTTATCCTGACGTGAGGTCGCGGGGGCTGAAACAAATTACTTAACGGTGAAAATGTCATTAAAACGAAACAATTATTTGGTTTTGTTCCGAACAATTAAAGATTCTTTTTATTAAAATGTTAATTGACAAAGAACAGAAATGTAACTTTAAAACAGCTCAAGTTGAAAAAAAATATAAAGGAAAATAAAAAAAAAAATAACATAAATACTCAGACACACCAAAACATATTTGTTAGATTGTGTTTTTTTCCAATAGAGAGAGGTGATGAGCATGGCACTTATCATTTAGGCTTTCGTAATCGATGTTGTGAATCTTAAAATAAAGAGAAATATTTCTAAACTTTAACTTTTAAAATAATTTCACTTATAAACCATTGATACAGCCTTGTTTTTATAGAAAAAGGGAAAACTCAAAACAAAGAAATGTATAACGGTTGGATTTCTTTACAAGCCTTTGATAAAGTCAGTCACAACCGACTAAAACACAAACTAAATATCTGTGCGAAGGAGAGGTGTGAAATAGTTGCATGGATACAGAGATTGTTATAACTTCGTACCCAATCAGTTATTATAGAGGGAGATACCCCAGGATATGTAACTGTGAAATTTGATGTGCCCAATGTTCTGGTTTTGAGCCATTCAAGTTTTTATTATCGATAAATATTACACCAGATGGCTTACATTCCTTTATACGACTTTTACTAGATGATACAATTGAATGTTTGATTATTAAATCTTATAATCTAATAATGGTTGAAAATCATATAAAAACAATAACAATAGTTACTCTTGAAAACACCAGCAAAGTGGTCTTTTAAGTGAAAGGTTTAGCGCTATAAAAACTGGTTCAATTTCATTTTCTACATTTGAGAATGCCTGTACCAAGTCAGTAATATGACAGTTGTTGTTCATTCAGTTAATGTGTTTTATTTTTGATTTTGCCATTTGATTATGGACTTTTTGTTTTGGATTTTCCTCGGAGTGCAGTTTTTTTGTTATTTTACTTTTTCATCTAGACACGTGCTATGTCTATTTAAAAACATACTATTGTCTTATCAGGGCCTTTTATAGCTCACTATACGGTATGGGCTTTGCCCATTGTTGAAGGCCGTACGGTGACCTATAGTTGTTAATATCTGTGTTATTTTGGTCTTTTGTGGAGAGTTGTCTCATTGGCAATCATACCACATCTTTTTTTTTATATTGCACACAACTTTAGGGAACATGGTTATACCCCTAACAAATTAATGATGTAAAATTCTTTGGGGGTTACAATCAATTTTGACATAAAATGGCAGCGCCAAATTAACAAAATATTCAATAAAGCAAATATATCATTTTGTTTACTACGTAAGAACTTTAAAAAGTTCACCCAAGTCAAGGAACAGGCACGTCTATTTTCACTAAGATTATTGCTAGAGTATGTATGTTCATTAAAGGACCCTTAACTTTACAGGGTACCAAAAAGGACTGTAACTAACAGACAAAGAAACAAAACCAGTGTAAGTGGCATTGTTTTAGTGAAGAGACCTAGCAGTTAGATGAACAGAAGCACATCATATCATGTTCGGCAAAGTTTCGGAACAGCTATACCAAAAACGAACAGATTGGTTTTACTAGCCAGACAGTCACAAAATATGTATTCACTATCTTTCCAAGTCATCATTGCAGAATATAAACATGTCAGCAATCATTCTATACATGAATGATAAAAACCTGGAACTGTCTAGATGGTACCACTGAACAATGGTATGATTGAGTTATCAGGTCATTATAAGCAGCTGTTGACACTTAAATCTACATTCATTCACTATAATTTGTAATATGCAGAAAAAAGTGACATACACTTCAACGAATTGAAGGCGGTCACTTTATAGTCGAAATAGAATCATAAAAGTAGAAGAAGCAATACAATTCCCAAATAAACATATATAAGACCTAGAGAGTCCTTGTCACGCACCGAAAAATTATAATAAGCGCTAAATCGAGGAAAACGTAGAGGTAATGAAGAAGAATAGCAGATATCAGTCTTTGAACAAATCGGGACTCCTTTAAGTTATCGATTTGACAATTTGATGATTATAATGTGTGACAAAATCGTTTCATTTTAAATCACCTTTGATATCAAGACTGGACAACTGATTTCATCCTTAAAACTCAAGAAAAAAACGTTTTATGTTTGTACAACCCGGTAAAGCAAACATCTATATCGTCAATGTTTGACGTACATTCGTAAAATACTATACTGGAATATGCCAAACCTAGATTATCAATCGAAATACTATCTTTTCTAGTACTTCTTCTGAAGAAAAGTTTTAAATAATCACATTTCAAAAAACGATTAAATAAACCGCCACGTACTTGACATTCCAATCAGAATGTGCTGTGTCTCTGTTGTAGCAGATTTTTTATTTAAAGTTATTAATTGTAGTTTATTACTAAAACTATATAAAAAAAACCTGAAGCACTAATTGATATTATGTGGAGGGAGGTTCAACTAGCTATAAATGCATTTTTTTTTCATCCGTTCCGTTGGTTATTATAGTCTTACACATGATTTCGGCATGTTTATGGATCTCCACCTTTACATATATTGACGACCGCTAGTGTTGTAAATACTTTTTCCAAAGAAGTTTACAAGAGACATTCCTCTTGAAAGCCTAAGTGTTTCACAACTTATCAATGGTATTTGAACACTCGAACATATTCATGCTTAATCCAACATTTGTGGTGGCTACTGTTATTTGTCATATGTAAACAGGTTTGTATTAGTCAATACCACTGTTCGTGGACTGTTAGTGACCGATGTTAGTCGATACTACTGTTCGTGGACTGTTAGTGACCGATGTTAGTCGATACCACTGTTCGTGGACTGTAAGTGACCGATCATATCATCAGCCTAGAAGTTTTTGCTTCGGTATTAACATGAAAGGATTATACAATTCTCTGAAAGAATTAGAATAATATCTTTAAATAACCAGTTTGTTACACAGACATTATCTTTATGACGTATTCTGTTCTTAAACCAGATATATAAAATACAGGTGTTTATGTACTAGGATATATTCGATAAAAAGTGTCTTAGCTGATAAATCATGAAAAAATAATTTGAGATTATTGCAGACTTTCAATGTCTCGTTAATGTTGGAATCGTACTGAATATATATATACGCTGCATTTGCAATAAAGAGAAAAAGACTCCACGTCGAAGTCTACTATACTGTCACTGTGTGGAGGTTGTACATTGTATGTCCTTTAACATCTATTGCCATAAAAGACGCTCGTTTGAAGAGGTACTTTGATGTTTATATATACTGTTTATTGCTAAAGTATTATATTGTTCTTATATTTTTGAATAGCTATATATATATATATTTATATATATTTATATATATATACAACCCTCAAATAAACTTAAAAACATTACAATAAGAGATCGCAATCGGTGTTACGTCGTCTTCTATTTAGCCCATTTCTGTAATATGGTTGATTAAATAAATTAGTTGTCTGAAGATGCATTGTCTATTACATGTACTAATATATCGTTAATTTCTGGTTTTGTTTTATCAGTAACCTGAATATTTTTAACAATTATAAAATGTTAATTGTTCTATGATTTCTAAACAATAGTCTAAAAAAAAAATTTCTTAAAACGTTACCCAAAACATTATAAAAAATAAGTTACATTCATTTTGTTTTGTGAACAATATACAGCTTTTGGAACAAAGTTAAGAAAAGAAAAATGTAAGATATTTTTATTTTTTTTTATATTATCAAAAAATTAACAAATGTCGCGAAATTGAAAACAGACTATACTGATCGTAGTTATTTGTTAAGTCTACGTATTATTGTTATTTTCAAACTTCTGCATGCATTTTATATATGTTGCATTCCACGGAACCTACGTTAACATCAATTGTTTTTCATGTAATATGATAGTATTTTTAATTTTCACCTAAACGCCTAATCAAATCTATTTTTGTGCAATTTTAATAGTTATTTCAAATAAATTAACTACAAATCAATAGAATTTTGATTCGCAACTATCTGAGAAAGCTAAATATAAAGCTTATGTGAACGAATAATCTTAAAACTACAAAAAATGAAAGCTATAAGAAAATACAATTATTTACATTGAATTAATATCACCTAATTGTTAATTTATCACCTATTTAAAGCCATATTGTACGGTATCTTCAATAAACACATGTAACATCATGACATTGGTAAGGTTTTCTAGAAGTAATTACATTGGGATTAAGTAAGGTACCATATCCTTTCTCTGTGAAAGGCGAAAACACATCGTAATACGGATTAATGGTGCAGTTCTTAATGTTTTATATCACGCTGAGGATTTGAAATTAAATAAAAGCATGGCAAAGGGTATGAAAACATTGACATTCATTATATTTACTCCTACCTAGATTTTGAACTTTTGACGTACCGAAACAGTTTAATATATTATAAAAATAATTTTAAATTGCACAAATACCGATTTCAAAAGTAAATTTAAACAAATAAGAAGTTCTAAAAATGACAAATTTGAAGGTTGGACTTCACCAATAAGATTCATAACAATGCGATATGTCATTTCTGCTAATATTAGAAGATTTTTAATAAACTAATATTGTTTCTATGTATTATGATAAATATTGCAACGACTTCTTTTCGAAAATGTTTTATAATTGACAACTTGGAAATATATATATATAGGCGTAAAAAATAATTTTCACATGTGCAGATATATATAGTATATTTAAATAACAAAACATACAAAAGTAATATGTAATCAACACTTTGAAGATTGGATGTGTCCGATTACAACATAAACATGCGTGTTTTAGTTCATTCAATAGATATCATCTTCGCTAGCCAAGGGTTACGATCCACTCCCGTTCTCTAGAACGGGAGTCGACCGTAACCCTTTGCTAGCGAAGATGAATAGTTATAGACATTCACGTATATTTAGTGCATATTTTTTATAACAGTTTACTGACGCCAAAATTGAGATTTATAACTAAATATTCAAATATGCGTTCACTTTTAAATAATGCATCCAATTTTTAAACTGGAATACCTACAGTTTTCTCACTTATTTGCTTTAAGGTTACAAAACAACCCCTATCTTAAGTACTGATTAAATATTTACCCAATCTTAAATAACCAGACTATCCCATATTGCATATCTTTAGTAAAGTGACATCAACATCCAAACCTTGATACAATGTAATACTCTTGCGAAATGCAAGGGTAAAGTGAATTATTGCAAATACAAAAATATTTCCCTCACGGTTTTGGAGATAATTAGGGAAGTAGACAGTTATACTAGTTGACATCTAACTGTTTGATCAAATCAATATATTTTGTCTCATGTGTCATCTGTCGACAAATACTCTATGCTAATTTTGAAGATGTCTACATTTCACAATTCTAGTGAATGCCTTGTTATCGCATAAGGTACAGGTGGTAAAAGAGTCTGTAAATAAACTCATCATAGATACCAGGATTAAATTTTTTTACGCCAGACGACGTGAGTTTTGTCTACAAAAGATTTATTAGGACGCTCGAATCCAGAAAAAGTACATTCTGGCTGATTTTGAATATAAAAAAGGAGATGTGGTATGATTGTCCACCAAAGTTCAAATAAGCAGATATAGGCAACCGTCACAGTGACAAAACACATACCGTGTAGTCGACTCTAAAAAGAACCGACATGAAACATTTGAAACAATTCAACTGAGAAACTAACAGCCTAATATCACACAGCAACCTACTCAATCTAGATATATTAAACACGAAATATTTCCATTTTTGGGCCGGTAAGCCTCAAGCCTTTAGAAAATCTAATTTCATCTTTTTAATTGCAAACAGATTACCAACAATATATTGAAAATTATTAGTGTTCGTGTCTAGTGTCCAAAGCTTGACGACACAAATTTAGTGGTTGTCTATATCTCTGGAGCCATCGACAAAAATTAAATGCCGATTTTAAATTTTAATAGAAATATGAATATTATTAATATTGCAGACATCATATGATACCATACTTTTTTTATCGAAATAGTATATCTTGCAGTAATGTTTGTCAAGGGCAAATTTTAATGTTTTGGAAAGCATTTTCTCTGTGTATTTAAAAGAATTACAATTGAAGATTATTTTATTTTGTTTATCCTAAACATTTACTAAATATTGTCTACCACACTTTCAGTATTCAATTGTTTAAAAACGAGTGTACCTCGAATCGATATCGTATACTTCTTTATAAAAACAACATGCCAATCCCAATACAAGAAAAAAAGATAAAAATAAAAGATAAAGCTTCTAACTATAGTTGCCATAAAAATGATAACATCGTGCATTTTCGCATCATAAAACTTTTCCAAAACTATTGCCGACAGTCCAAGAACAATGTAATGTTTTATATCTACAAATGTTGCAACAGGGACCTTGATAGTTGCAGATGAGTAGCTCTAGTCAGCGTCCACATTTTAATTAAATGGAATCTACAGCAATCAGGAATTCACTATCTTTAAACAAGCTGCAACACACAAGGTTGCACCATAGAATCAACAATAGATCACGATATAACACAGATAAACAATAACACAATCTTCGATTGTAATATAATAAAACGTCCTTTGTGACCGGATTAATAAAATAAAAAAGAAGAGGTCCTAGTGATAACACTGGTGTGAAAGTTATCAGTTGAAATGAAAAACAGTTGATGACCTTTTATTGCTATATAGGAATAAATTGGGTTTAGACAAGACAACTTTGAGAAAACAGCACACCTATTAACTCTGCAGCTCAACGAATTCGTAATTACCTTAGTCAATCCAGTATATCACAATTAACTATATACAAAAAACACACATTTTCCTTTCGGTTTGTACTTGTAAACGATTTACATAATGTATTATTGGTATAAACATTTTGGTTTTCCCTCGGATTTAGTTTGTAACTCGGATTTGTTTTCTCTCAATTGATTTAATGAATTTCGAATAGCGGTATACTACTGTTGACTTTTTTTTGGTAATGTTATACAATATGTACTTGGGGTCCAAAGTACCTTCCATTTACGCATAATTCGATTTAAAAGAAAACAACTGTTATTAAGAAGACGTATTCTGGATTTATGAATAGCATTAATCTAGTGAGTAGATTTATAACATGAGGAAGTAAACAGACTTCAAAGAATTGGAAAGATAGGCAGTTCAAGTTCCAATTGTGGCGAAGGCATACATTTTACTATAACTAGATACTCAGTATAGCCAAGATGAAATCATAAGGATTAGAGCGATGTAGTAAATACAACGTGGGAAGATATAATGTAGTATGCAGTTTCTTATCCACGTGATTGATCTCAAATGGAAAAAAAATAAATTAAGTTCAAAGTGTAACCATACACTACATGACGATGACTGTGGTATCAATGAGTACAAAGGATCAGTAATTAATTGGTATGTCCGACGTATGATGTTATTCCAGTTGAGTGTAACTTATGATACACATTAGTCGTGCAGCCACATAACTGTTTAATTACTTCATTCGGCATTGAATCAATTTATCTTCCTGCATTACATGTATCAATTTTACTTTTTACTCCCTAATTCTGTGATGTAACTTCTGTTTTGAAGTCTACATGAACTAATTTTTTAGGTGAACATGTAAACAGGGATTAATAACATAACAGATACCATGAAAATGAACAGTAAAAGAAATCAAACTGATAGAAATTCCGATCCTGTATCCATGTTTTGCTTACAATAATCTTCCAACGTTCTATTTTCTGTTTTATTAACTCCTTGGGATCCTCTGGAGTGTTTTGGTTATCCTCACCTCTAAAATTGGAGGTGAACATTTTGATAATAACCAAAACAGATAGTATATATAAATATATATGTATATATAGTATGTAGAAGTGTTTTCAGATCTTTATAAACTTAGTGTACACACATGAACTGTATTTTAATTGAAGTAAACATATTTGGGTCTGATAATACATTAAAATCATTTTAGAGGGAGGCTATCTTTACATATTTCTTTATTTATATTTATACTAGTAAGTAAATCAGGTTTAACTGAAACTTTATTTTGACAGTCTCTTTAAAGATTATGCTATGTTCAGTCTCTCGGACAATTTGCTTATGAACTATGTCGAATTTAGTTTGTGTGTAGCTCATTCGCTTGCAGTCAAGAACAGTCTGTTCAGTGGTTATTTATTTTAACATTACATTATTGACTGCAGGCGAACTTTGTGAACAGATTTGAAGTAGCAATGAACAAAATAGGAAATAACTTGAACATGATAATAAGACAATACGCAGACTTTTAAAATGATATTAATAACAAAACGGTTCTAAAATAGTCTGTGACCAAAATGCATTACTGTTTATTTAAAAGAATGGAGACTTATTAACTTCTTGATACAATGAGGAGGTGTATCAAGAATAGTTTGGTCCTGAAAAAAACATTTTTTTGAACTATAAATCAATAGGGTGAATGTTTGTTTACAGAAAAAAACTTAACATACATCTTATATGCCAATGACGGTTTCTTATTTGAAAAAATTGTGTCTGAGTATGGGTAAACGGTCATCTGGACTCCTAAGGAGGATACGACAGAAGTCGTATGGAGTTTATTGAAACTACAAGACCAATCATGATCGATTGAACTATCAGACCAAGGCCAAAGCTGAACAATGGAATTGACTTAATGAACGTGCACACAAGATAAGTTTTCCTGTTGGGAGAACATGTTTTATCCTTAAAAAACACAAGCTTAGTCATTACTTGGTTAAAAAGGGTTGAAATTGGTATGATTTAACGTTATCTTTTCAGTGATACATGAACATGAAATACATGAATCATACATGCAAAGGGATGTTACTGGGCCTAATCCATATCAATCAAAGTACATGTATGTAAACTATCGAAAATAAATTAAAGATATCAAATTGAAATTTTGATTTAGTTACTTTTTAGAAATGCTCCACAAATTACCCACTGTTCTAATTCACACAGATAATATAAAAAAAAAATTATTTCCCATTGAAAATTTCTTTCGGACATTAATATGAGAATTCAAATAAAAACCTTGTTAAAATATATTTCATGTGATTTTGGCTCTTGGAGAATGGAAAAGAATACTGGAAATCACATAACAAGGGCGTATACTTTATAAGGGATTTATATTCTTGTATCTGGCTTATTATTTCTAATGTTCATCTAAAGAAAACTTACTTTCAATCAGAAATAAGATAAGCGATGTAAAACAATGTTTTTCTTAATTGTTTTTAAGTCATCTAGTATTTCGTTTCATTTCAGTAATCGATTGTTTTTCCAGGTAAAAACGAATTAGACGGAGAAGAACGTGTGGCTTTGTCTTATTGAAGTTTTCCTTTATTTTAATACAATCCTCGATTTCTTCAGATATGAAATAATTCGTGACGATATTTGTGATATATGCTACTTATTTGATATTATATTGAATGTTTCACTGCATCGTTTTAATCCAGAATAATAAGTAACCTTGAGATCGTTATTAAGAAATACTTCCATGCAATTATATGAGGACCTGGATGGGGTGAGGGGTCTCCATTTTCATTGTAATTTGTCTTTATTCTTTGAAAAACAAATACACGATGTATTCTCTATTCTTATATTTAATCAACCTAATTTTTTAGACAATTTTTCATTGTGTTTATATATATATGAAAGATAGAACAACATGTGGTGGGTCAGTGAAGATCTTATAGAATATATGGAATAAAATATCGAAAAAAATATTTATCATATTACGGTAGTTTAATGTTTTGTTTGTTGATATATTCTTTCTTTGTATCAGGGATTTTCTATACTAATATAGAAAGTCCCTGTACATATACATAACTAATGCAAAGAGATACTTATATATAAAAAAGAAGATGTGGTATGATTGCCAATGAGACAACTGTAATAATCTGTTGAATAAATAAATAGCTTACAGCAAAGTACATGAAGTTTCAATTAATACACAACATAATATATATATTGGAATTACCCTTTGTTTCTTATAGTTATCACAATGGTTTAAAGAGTCACAAAATCTAGCATGTACAAAATTGTTAAAATACACATGCAAAAGGCCTATTCCTGTAATCATTAAATGAATATTTTGGTTTCTAGGTTGAACGCTTGTGATGGATTAAAATCCTACTCGTATGCATAGATGAATAATGTAAAATTACATAGAATTGTTTAACCACTGTCTTTAAAACTGATAAAGACATGTTTAATTTGTTTTAATTAGACACGCGACCGTGGGGAACACCCATAAAGTGTTTCGAATGAACTCAAAACTTGTCTATTTATAGAAAATGACTACACCAATAATATTTGGCGTCAGCAATGTAAGCACTGGTACGTTGACTTGAATGAAAGTCATTGAAATGTATGTATGTTCTGCAGAAAATAAGATTTCGATTGTACAGTTCAAAATCTGCAGTAGGTTTAAAATTGAGTACGTCAGAAGCGTGTAACGTCTGGAATCAAACAAGTTTACAAGGACTTATAAATTACGACAATAAAAACCATTCAGAGACAAACATTGATAAAACATAGATGTGAATAATGTAAATGAACAGCTAAACAGACACGGTAATTGCAAATAATCTTCGAGATTTCAACTGCGTTAGCTAGCTTTTTTTAAGGAAAATGAATATCAGATAACTTAACAATTAAAATCAGGTTCCACTTAATTAAGACTGTTATTTAATAGATAGTTGGGATTTCCTTATTACTTTTAACTTTTTATATTGTATTTTTTTATATAATTGTAATGATATTATTCCTATTCAAAGATATTGAATCAATTTATTATCTGCTAATGGAAGTATAGTAGATTATACTCTTACGAAAAAGAGGGTATTAATTACCATGGATTTTCTATTATAGAACGAGGATTATTTTGCAGTTGGTTAAATATATTTACACATAGGAAATAGATAAGAATTTTATATAATTCAAACAGGTTTTGTTATACATCTACATTGAACATGTAATTAAATCAGTCTTTTAATATATGCAATTGCGTACTGTGATATAACAAAGTGATTTTAGCTATATAAGTCCGTGTAATATAAGTCCACTGTGTATCATCAAGAAATTGATGTGCTCCTAACCACAGGAGGAAGTTACTGAAAGAAGAAGATTAGAAATTTTCTTAGGGGTAACAAGTTATTGAAATGTATGTATGTTTTCGTAATTTATAAGGCCTTGTAAACTTGTTTGATTCCAGACGTAAGACGCTTCTGACGTACTCAATTTTAAACCTACTGCAGATTTTGAACTGTACAATCGAAATCTTATTTTCTGCAGAACCTACATACATTTCAATATTTGACCTTATAAAAACGACGATTCGATGAAGATCCAAGGGGGACTTTTGGAGTGCCTGTTAAAACAGTTGATAAAACGTGTATTTAAACCTTTAACACAATATAATATTGTTAATCACATTTGTGTCTGCGTAAAGAAAAACTAAGGTTAAGGACACATTTATGAAAATCTGTAATTATTATTCAAAGTCACGTAAAACGTTTTTTTTTTTCAATCGCAAATTGTTGAAAAAATGTATATTTATTTGAGAGAGCATACAGTCTGAAAATCATAACTTCTTTTTTTCGGTCACATTATTGTAAATAATATTAGTAGCATTCCGACTCTTTTGCAAATTTATCCCTTTGAAAATGATTTGAACCATCACTATTTTATCAACTGCACGGCTCCCTTATCTTTTTCGATTCACTTACAAAAATGAAGAAGGGTGATATTCTAGTTCATTTAAAAGGCATTAATGTTGTGTGTTGGTTGTATAAATGGGTATAATACATGTATCAACTTCCAAACTGATACAACCGTTTCACGTTCTTTTGCACAGTTTCCCTTTTGAGAATCTTTTGCAAAAAGAAAGTTATAAATCTATGTTTTTTTTTAAATATTTTGTATGGGTTTCAAATAAGCACTTGATTATAAGTGTTTAATTTACAACCCAGTAAGTTGAAGGACTTAGGTTGTGAAACGATCCCATTTATATTCGGTGTGTGAATAGTGAATATAAGCAATTATATATTGTCTTTAGCAATTTAAAATTTTTAATGTTCTTTGTATGTATATCTTAATTCAAATAAAAACAATAATTTATTGGAAAATTTAGATGCATATACAAATAAACGTAACATTTTATGGGAAATTGTTGCATCAAGGTTAATCAAGTTCCTAGTTTTAAACTTAAATTAAGCACGACATCAAATATTTAGTGTTTTATCAGAATCGAGCTTTAATAAGTTAAATTTCCTCTAATAAGCTACAGTACAGAGAAACATGATATGTTTCAAGTTTAACATGAAATAGAACATATAAGAGTGGCATGTCAGAATACAAAAGAAAATCGAATACATTTTATCTGTCTACTTATTTCTCCTAATAAGCAGAACACCATATTAATGTTTTACTGTAAAGCAGATACATTGAAACAAATTGATTTTAAAATTTTCTTTCACTTATCATAATCTAAAACTAATTTATCAGACATTTATATATAAATAGAATTTGGTATTGAGACTTACCTTCTTTCACCTGATGTCATTAGCCATCGTAAAAAGGTCTGTGCTAACTTCATTTCTCTTAATCTGTTTACTGAATGCTCTTTATTATTTTGGTAATATGGGACATCTATCTCTGCAGGAGCAGTGTTCCTATCCATTGTATAAGGTTTATATGAATCTGGATTGTTTTCTATATATTTGTCAGACATCGTCCGTTTCCCGGCAAAATGAAATCCATTACATCTACATAAATTTCCGCCGAGACCCAAGTTGCATTTTTGTGCACAAAAGTTTTCCAGAAATCCAGCGTGAACGAAACTTGATATCACTAAAACTAAACAAACTGTTTTCATAACTGCTGAAATAATATTTGTCATCATTACTAAAAGTCCACACGCTTAATAAGTAAAACTTCCCTACTGATATTTGTTTAAAGTTATTTATTTATGTCCTAAAGTTTTAACTCGGATTTTATATCAGTCACCCCGATTGAACTGCTAATACCCAAGAACTGATAAGTTTCAACAATAAATCTTTCTTTTATCACGACAACTGAGATATGAAGTCTTTCTTTTTTACCACCTATCTTTTACCTAAGCTTCTGCTTTTTATTGGATAAATTTATCGATACACACCTTTCCGACGTCAGGGTCTTACTCAAATGTCATTTCATAAATGAATTCTACGGATTAAATACTATACAGAGAATCTGCTCATGGATTTGACTGGTTGGAGGTTTTAAATCAGTGAATATTGAAAATCCGTCCCACGTTCTGTTCAATCGGATATGATATATTTCACCAAATATGGCTTGGCATAAGAAAAAGATTGCATCTTAATTAGACACACAATTAATTAATTTCAATATTACTCTCTGCTCGTGCATGCGTCAGTGGTTTATTCGCTTGTTCAATAGACGGCGTCGTATTTGTTAATATTTTGGCAGTTAATACAACTGATGAACCGGAGAGAGCTTAGTTAGTAGTATCTAACTCTTTTAACCAGTAATTTCCGGGATTCAGTCGAACAAATTAATTTAATTTGGCTTTAGGGATGTGTCGATGTAGCCGTAACGAATCTATGTGGATTACACTTGGAGTCTGACGAAGCTGTTTTGCTATGTTATGATATAAATCTAATAAATAAAAAGTGTTTAGAGGTTACATTTGTAGCTACAAACCACTAAGGTGGAGAATACAGATTAAGTTTAAACGTAATCACAACCTATTTCGCAATGAAATTACCATTACAGGACATATTAAATATATTTTTTTAAGATTAAATCATGAAAGATCGCATGCTGACGTGTTCTCAATTTGGAAAGTATTTGATTAAAACAGTATGAGACACCCATCCTTTAAATTACTGCATTCTTCGCTCAATTCAGCACTTCACCCTTCAAACTTTAAAATCATTGGACGGCTTTTTGATACCAAAACGTCCTTGCTTAGTCTTCACAAATGATATGTTGAGTTCAACGTGCTGATCGAAATACCGTGATCAAATGCAATTCCGTAAAAACCGGTCTTAAATATGCATGTTACATTTGCCACTGGACATTAAGCTGTTATTCGTTCATCTATTTATATTTCCTTCAAAAACATCATGTATGTGTTTATTTTCATATCTATTTGGTTTAGGATTGGAACCTTGAACTGAAAGCGATTTCATTAACGCTGATAAGTGTCCTTCCTTTTCTTCTGAATATTAACCTAACTGTATCCATTTTTGTCGAGCCTTCGACTTTAGTCGAAAAAGCGAGACTAAGCGATCCTACATTCCGTCGGCGTCGGCGTCGTCGTCGTCGGCGGCGTCCACAAATATTCACTCTGTGGTTAAAGTTTTTGAAATTTTAATAACTTTCTTAAACTATACTGAATTTCTACCAAACTTGGACAGAAGCTTGTTTATGATCATAAGAAAGTATCTAGAAGTAAATTTTGTAAAAATAAAATTCCATTTTTTCCGTATTTTACTTATAAATGGACTTTGTTTTTCTGCAAGGAAACATTACATTCACTCTGTGGTTAAAGTTTTTAAAATTTTAATAACTTTCATAAACTATCCTTGATTTGTACCAAACTTGGACAGAAGCTTGTTTATAATCATAAGATAGTATCAAGAAGAAAATTTTGTAAAAATAAATTTCCACTTTTCCGTATTTTACTTATAAATGGACTTAGTTTTTCTGCGAGGAAACATTACATTCACTCTGTGGTTAAAGTTTTTAAAATTTTAATAACTTTCATAAACTATCCTTGATTTGTACCAAACTTGGACAGAAGCTTGTTTATAATCATAAGATAGTATCAAGAAGAAAATTTTGTAAAAATAAATTTCCACTTTTCCGTATTTTACTTATAAATGGATTTAGTTTTTTTGCCAGAAACAAAACATTCACTCTGTGGTTTAAGTTTTTAAAATTTTTATAATGTTCTTAAACTATCCTGGATTTCTACCAAACTTAGACAGAAGCTTGTTTCTGATCATAAGATATTATTCAGAAGTAAATTTTGTAAAAAAAAAAATTCACTTTTTCCGTATTTTACTTATCAATGGACTTAGTTTTTCTTCCAGTTAACATTACATACAGTCTGCAGTTAAAGTTTATACAACATTTATTAGATTCATAAACTATCCTGGATTTTTTACCAAACTTCTTTCAATCAAAAGACAGTATCGAGAGGGAAATTTTTATTGATGTTTTTCCTCATTTTTTGAGTCTGCGATTAACAGCAAAAGTAGGCGAGACACTGGGTTCCGCGGAACCCTTACAAATTTTTTACCTATTCAGCGAAAATAGCAGCGGAAATCTTACAAGTTTTCTTTGGGAATAACCAATTTGTAATTTTATGATGTTACAAATATACACGCCTTTCGACATAGGTAAATATATTCAAATTATACAAAACGTTCACAGTATATATCAATATGAAGTATTCACTATAAAAAAAGTAAAATCTACGGAAGCGTCGGCATGCGACGTCCACAAAAAGTCATCTTTATAAATGACCAAATACAATATGTTACAAGCACCAACATCCTTAAAAAAATAAATACGAAGCATGGAGTTAAAAGAAATAAAAAAAAAAAAAAACGGTTACTCGATTTTTAAGAGTGTGAATGTAAGCATGGATGCAACTTGAATACTCTTCATTACCGAATCATACAACGTTTGGGGGGGGGGGGGGCAGTTCAATATAAAAAAGAAGATGTGGTTAAATTGCCAATGAGACAACTCTCAACAAAAGACCAAATGACACAGAAATTAACAACTACAGGTCACCGTACGGTCTTCAACAATGAGCAAAACCCATACCGCATAGTCAGCTTTAAAAGGACATGAAATTACAATGCAAAACAATTCAAACGAGAAAACTAACGGCCTAAACTATCATGTACAGACAATGAACAAAAAACAATAATGTAGCACATTAACAAACGACAACCACTGGATAGCAGGCTCCAGACTTGGTACAGGCACATACATACAGAATGTGGCGGGTTTAGTCATGTAAGCGGGATCCCCTAACCTGGGACAGTGGTGTAACAGTACAACATAAGAACGAACTTTTAAAATCAGTTGGAAAAGGCTTAACTCATGAGATGGACCAAAATACGAATACTACAAATATAAGTGGACGTGGGTGGCCGGGTCCTTGTACATCTCAACAACACCCCAACAACAAAAAGACACTAAAAGTACTTGCAGTTACTGGCAGCTAGTTCAAAGCCACCGACAACTATTAAAGAAAATAATGCATCTAAGACTAATCAAACCCATTTTTCTATAATTCAATATAGGTTCAAAATCAAATTAGTGTAACTTTACAATATAACAAAAGTCCTCATCTAAAAAATAATAAAAGAATGAAAAGTTTTGTCTGGATCATAAAAAGACGTACTACGAGGTGAAAAAACCCTGCCAAAACAGGTTTATTTGTACCGTGACGGTTGAATATGATGCATATCTTATATTCAATTTTAATGTATTAAAGAGCAATCTCAATTAAGAGTATGTTTACAGTTACAATTTAACATTCGTTTTTATCCTTTAAGGTGGTACCTAACACTACAGGGAGATAACTCTGTAAAATCAGCTAAACGTTTTAATTACGTTGTGTTGTTAAGGGAATATTAAGCTTCTCCATGATCAAAATAAGTGTTTGTCAAACTGCTATATAACCAGTGTAATTTTTCTGATAAAACGGTTCGTTCAAAATTTTTGAAATTTTTATATTTTTGTAAAAGGGTCAAAGTAAATACTTTGTCAAAATTTTAAGAAAATTAAACGAGCCAAATTAATTTTAGTTAAAGTGTTGGGTACCACTTTAAGTTTAATTTTCGCAGCAATTTGCTTTAAAAGTCAGTTTAATCTTATTGATGTTTATCTTAATTTCGACAAGTCACGTGTCATTTTGCAAGGATAATAATTTGACTCTGGTTTAGTCTTTTTCTAGTAACTATACATTTTCTTATATCTATCAATATCTTTAAAACAAAATGTTGTTTAAATAATGAATAAACTTTAAGACTGATGATACGTTTGTCCCAATCAAAATATTCTTATTATATTACATAAGTATGACTTATATTATAATGTTGCTGCTGGAGCATTACTCTTATTTGATGTCATGTGTCCATGTTTGGTGCTTAAATAAAACATATTTTAGGCAATTTTATATATTTTAATTTTTAATAAAAAAAACATTGAATTATTTTTGTTCTTTTTATACTTTTTGTCACGGGCACATGTGATGAGTTTATTCCCGAAACACGTTTTTTATATATTTTAATTTTAAATAAAATAAACATTGAATTATTTTTGTTCTTTTTATGCTTTTTGTCACGGGCACATGTGATGAGTTTATTTCCGAAACACGTGTTTCGAGTAATAGCTGAACTAGAGCTACTTGTGTGTGACATGAGTCACGTAAATATAATTGAATACATAACGGGTTATCAATTTCATGCTTGGGAGCTCGAGAGTAGCACAATTAGCACTTTCTCAAAATACAATTACGCATCGAAATGTGTTCATGCGTACATTTGTACCTCTGCCGGTGTTACAAAAGCACAGATTGATAAATAGCATCGACGTCAAAGTTTAAACGTAATATTTGCTGTTGAATTAGATTGCTTACACTTTCGTTTTTACTACAGCAAAATGCATTGTGTGTAGGCAAATATCTTTGACTTGCTTGCTTGCTAGCTGAACCGTGAAGTCATTATTAGGGAAGATATACTTCCCTCCTTCCGAAGTAGTCTTGTCCTACAGACATATAGATCGGTTATCCGTCGGACTTGTCTACTCTTAAAGGAATGTAGTATAACCTACCCTAACAATGACTTCACGGTTCAGCTAGCAAGCAAGCTAGCAAATGATATGACCTTTACCTACACACTCAATGCATTTTTATTTTAATTTTAATGAAAGCTGTAAGGTTAAAAGGTCGCTGGAGGATATTGCAGAAACAAACCAATATATATACATTGTATTCGTAGAATTCATTATTAAATAACTCAGTCTAATTCTTGCACGTTTCATACTTTTCACGAACCATCACCAATCAATTATTATTAGAACGTACGTGTGGTTCGTTTGATCCAAGTCTCTTGATGGTCAAATTAAAAAACACGTAAATATTTCTTGTTTTTTTTTCAACAATTTTGTGTGGAGTAAAATCTAATTCCTTAGCCTTTCGGTGCACCTAAGATCTTTCTCTGATTTTTTTGTGGGGTTTATAGAATACATATCTTAACCGGTGCAATAGATTTGCGCGCATTTCAACTTAATTGGCGCGTTTATCATTACGTTTTTGCGCAGCTTTTGATTCCTATTGCGCGCATTTATTTTACAAGTAAAACACAGGTAAACACAGGCAGTTTATATTCATCAAACTATATTTCCTTTAACTTTTAACAAGTACGCCTTCAGTTAGTCTAAGTCCCCTGTTCACCAAGAAGGAGAGGTGGACGTGGTATTTCTAGCATGTTCCGTTATTTATGCTAAATTCCTAGCAATATATACGGATAGAAATGTAAAAACATACAAAATGTGAGGGTAAAAGTTCCAATTTCACATGTTACTGTATGCTGAATATCTTAACTCCCCCTCCCCGATATGCAGAAAAAGGAAAGTCCGGATTTAGCAATGGAAAAAATGCTTTATTTTTTTCATTCATTAGACTTACATTTGCATTTTATTTATTTTGATAATATACATTTACATATACATCTGCATATACATAGCGTTAGTACTTGTTTAAAGATACATTCAAATTCATTTAAAAGATGTTCGTTCTGGAGGTGTTATGTTTTTTTCGAATTATTTGACGATACGACCGAAATGTCAGCCGCATTCCAGAAGATGCAATATTTCAGGACCTGTGATTCTTATCATGATTAGAGGGATGCTACTCACAAAGAAATTATTCAACCGAGAGTTCCATATGGTAAAAAATGAAATGTGTTATAGTGGCGCAAATATAATATGGTTTGTGTCGCAAAAGTTATAGGGGATTTTTTGCGCATAAATAAAGCACCGGATCAAAGAATTACAATCTGAAAGCTGAGCATGCATCTCCGTTTCGAGTGGTTGCATTTGTTTCCGTCCTGACAGCTAAATATGCACCCCACCATTTTTACTTGAGAATATCCAATCTGAGTTTAATTTTTTTGCAACCCGCAATATCCGGATCATTATCATCTGTACAATATGTCTAAATGTGTTTTGACAAAGTCTCCTGTTTATAACAATTTAATAACACAAAATAAGCTCTAACATGTTCTGTTTTTTCCCAGTAGTTATCCCACACAAACTAGCGTAGTATGTAGATAAAATACATGAGTGGTCTGAGCGCAAAACATAATTGGTACAGATCGAATAAGATTTTAGTATTAGATGGTACATGAATGTATACAAGTGAACATGTATAGGTCTAGTTATTCTGTTTTCATTTGAACTGCTTTTTTCACTGAAAACAATTCTTATGAATGCAAACATATATTTCAACATTTGTTTGTTAATCATATGAAATTGGAGATCGGGAATTAATGAGTGTAAATATGACATTCCTTAGATTTTTTGCCTGGTTTTATTTCAACAAAATTGCATACAGATAAACATCATAAATTAAATTGATTAAGGTAGGAGAGTTGGCGTCGAAAATACATGTTTAACCCACCAATTTACGTTAAAGTTTCTATAACAAGACTTGACAAGGAAATTCGATATTTATATGTTCTATATCTATCTTACGAATACAATAAATTAGATTGGCTTTTGTTTCAAAATATATCTGAAATTGATAATTCCTATTATTGACATGTGCACGATATTGTTTGGCATATTCAACAGAATTTTTTGTATGGATAATGCATAAATTAAAAAATATGTGATTTGGTATCCAATATGCTTAATTAGTATTTTTAACAAGACACCAAGTATAGTTTATACAAATACTTTTTGCTTTATATTTAGTCTTAGATGCATGTTTTTTTATGACTTGTTATTGGCTTTGATTTAGATGTCAGTAACTGCGAGTACTTTCAGATATGTACGTAGTGTATGTTTTGTTGCGGGGGTGTATAAGTACCTGGTCATGTCCACTCTGTGTTTTTGTTAAATGTATTTCACGTTGTATCCGTCTGATGAGTTAAGCCTTTGTCAACTGTCTGTTATAGTTCGTTGTTGAACTGTTACACCATTATCCCAGGTTTCGGGGGTTATATACACTCTGAAAAACACAGTCAGTTCTTCAGATATTAGTTTTAAAAGTCAGGTTGTTACAAATCAGCACGATTGCGGTCGCGTTAAAGTCAATTGCATATATAACAGCCATGCGCGATCAAAATGGCTATGCATGTCCTCTGCATAGTATCAACCAATTTTATTTTTTTCGTGGTATTGTTCATCATTCCTGTTGTCGAGGGTGACAGAGTGTATGAGGTGGAGGTTTGCACTGGCGCAAACGTTTATTCAGTTGGCATATACTAGTAGGAAATCAATCTCATTCAAGTCCGATAATTTGAAATGCCATGGTAGCACACTGATATTGTTGTTCTCGTGTTACAAGTCTGTTGTAAAACGCGCTGTGTGTGGCGTAGCACGGTTCTATGTGAATAACTCCCTGTATCGGTCAATGACTTGTATGAGGTGAGGTTGAAGAAATTCGTCTCTGTACTGTAGAACCGTTTTTATACCTGGGACTTGCACAAGTTCTGTTTTGCGTTCATTTTAGATCATCGCCAACACTATGCCAATGCCGTCTACCAACGCTTGAGGAAGGAAAATATTAACTCTGGAACCTGTATATCAGTATTTCACCATCATGCGTTTTCAGTTGAAAACGAGATACACGTTCATCGCATAACCAAATTCTCTGCCAGTGTCTGAATGTCCAGCCCGGTTGCGTACAATTTCTGGACTGTTTCTTCGCAATCCAGGTATTTCGGCTTCAGGTTGCGATAAACAGTTATATAACATTTAGCATAACAAATTATACCATCTCCTTTCTTTGCTTCAGAAAAATTAAGCTCACTGTTTGTGTCATATATATGTGCACATGTATGTTATCAGTATCTTACATTATAATAAATTTAATATCCAAGATTTAAAGTGGTTAAAACTTATTTCTTTTTGGTGTATCTATGGCAACAATCTGCATATATTTGTAATTTGAAAATATTGCAATGTCACAAATTTCTCCAAAATTTTGAGAAAATTAGAATTTCATTCCATTGAGGTGATACCTTTTCTAATATTACTTAAATATATCTATCAAGAGAGAAAATAAAAATCATAGGTCTTTCCTTTTTTTATATTTTAGAACTGCATCAAAAATTTCGTGTAAAAAAACATTTGTGTAATAATTTCTGAAGCTATGGCCGTCCTGGCTATGAAAATACGGACGGACAGTCAATCAGAAAACTGCCCATAAAACATGTATACAATAATGTTGATCTCCTTATAAACCCAATTTGAAGGCTAAATTAGTCATCAGCTGTCTAAAAAAAAAAGAATTTTATTGCACACTTACTTTTATATTTGAAAAGCTACAGGGCCAAAATGCAAAACTAATTTCATAACTGTGTATTGCTACATCAGTGGTTAATGCGGTAAGGATTAGATTCCGTTACTGAAAGACCCGGATGTAGCGATCTTTTTTTGACGTCGTTATGTTAGGTCTTGAATTCTTCAGGAGATCATTATTAATGAAAATGCAAGGATTAGAGTTCAAAGTGTCTGCATTGTTTATTCTCATTGTTTTATGTAAACTGTTTACCATGTATAATGTTTTGAACCATTGGCCCATATGGGCATAAAGTGCTTTTCAATAAAGTATTATTAAACCAGTCCGTTAAAATCTGTTCCACAGCCGATGCAATGGATGCACTGTGTGAATATACAATTAATTTGTACTCGCTAAATAATCTGGGAAAAAAGTTCGACGAGGATTGGTGTTCGTCCGATTTCGTAAGCTTATACAAAAAATTGAAAAAGTTGAACTATGTTCATAATTTATTTTAAGCTTACCTAATTCCGACATATCATAAGTTTTTTGAAAGTATCAAACACATAATACTGTATACGCCTTCATGCAACTTCTCATTTTAAGTCAATCTGTGTTAATATAAGCGATGCAAATTATTTTGGAAATTTGTCGAATCAATATTCGGAATACATACAATATTCCATAACACATATGCTTTAATTGCAGTTTTATTATTCCAAATTACTTGAAAATTCTCTTTTGTAGTCCGGCTTTCGTCTTTCTATGAATTTTGTATTAACTAGACAAACTCTCTTTAACGCTTTTACTCGCTTTTAAATAAGGTACACAACATAAACACAACGAACCAAATTAAAAAATGCATCCTGTTTTTATTTAGTTCCTTGATTGTCTCTTTTTTTAACGGTCTTCTTTTTAATGCGTATGGAATTTCCGAAAAATTATTATCATGATTTGTACGATTTGCGAGATTTGATTATCGATAAACTTAAACTGTTGCCTATAATTCGTACCTAAACATATTGAATATTTGAATCGGTATACTTCTACTAATGAAGGTAAATCACTAATATTTGATTGTTGTTTGTTCGAGGGAGGCTTCCTTTTTGTCACATTGCTCTACTATGCTTAATCGTATTACTATACTAGTACATCATCGGCTTTCACATGTTTGGTTTTATATATCATGCTTCATGCTGGAAATTCCCAGAAAGAAAAAAGGAAAGCAAGCGTTATTCATGAACTTTACGTTCCGCTAAATAGAAAAAAGTCCATTCCCTAATAGTTATCAAAGGTACCAGGATTATAATTTAGTACGCCAGACGCGCGTTTGGTTTACATAAGACTCATCAGTGAGGCTCATATCAAAATATTTATATAGCCGAACAAGTACAAAGTTGAAGAGCATTGAGGATCCAAAATTCCTAAAAGTTGTGCCAAATACGGCTACGGTAATCTATGCCTGGGATAAGAAAATCCTTAGTTTTTCGAAAAATTCAAAGTTTTGTAAACAGGAAATTTATACTTCGGTACTGTTACAAAATGATGGAAATTATTATGAATTAAGGAATGTATCTCCCTCATGCAAAGCTCTGATTCCTTTCACGGATTTGTCTATACTTTTTGGACCTTTTGGATTATAGCTCTTCATCTTTTATATAAGCTTTGGATTTCAAATATTTTGGCCACGAGCATCTCTGAAGAGACATGTATTGTTGAAATGCGCATCTGGTGTAACAAAATTGGTACCGTTAATTTTATCATAAAAATGACCACATTATTGATATTCATGTCAGCACCTAAGTGTTGACTACTGGGCTGGTGATACCCTCGGGGACGAAACGTCCACCAGCAGTGGCATCGCCACAGTGGTGTAAATAGTTATCAAATGTACCAGGATTATAATTTAGTACGCCAGACTCGCGTTTCGTCTACATAAGACTCATCAGTGACGCTCATATCAAAATATTTATGAAGCCAAATAAGTACAAAGTTGAAGAGCATTGAAGATCTAAAATTCTAAAAAGTTGTGCAAAATACGGCTAGGGTAATCTATGCCTTGGATAAGAAAATCCTTAGTTTTTCGAAAAATTCAAAGTTTTGTAAACAGGAAATTTATTAAAATGACCACATTATTGATATTCATGTCAACACCGAAGTGTTGACTACTTGGCTGGTGATACCCTCGGGGACAAACGTCCCAACAGTGGCATCGACCCAGTGGTGCAATATCTTTTCGATGCTTGGATCTTAATGCCTGTACCAAGTCAGGAATATGAAAGTTGCTGTCCATTCATTTGATGTGTTTGAGTTTTTAATTTGTCAAGTGATTAAGGAATTTCCGTGTTAATGTTCCTCGGAGTTCAGTGTTTTTGTAATTTTCCTTTAAACCCATCTACCCCGTTGAACTTGAAATAAAGGATACTACAGATACAGTTAAAATATGCCTTGTTTACTTACATTGTGACATTGACAAAGCAGGTCGGTTGAAAACAATTATTTACAACCGAAGAGACGATATCTGATTTCCAATTGTAGACATTTTATTACGCAGAAGCCTTTGAATATGGAGTTTATATCTTACAGTTGAAAGATATTCTACAAACAGCAATCTCTACCCTAGATAGAGTGTATGTCTGATAAAACTTTTAAAAGCAACACGTTGGTGTTGGATTAGTCTTGCTCAGTCTTTACTTCATATGTAGAGTTATATAAATTGTAGCTCGTTTTTGTAATGTTTTTTGTTATGATATTGTCAATCTCTCTTTTTTATTGTCAACTTCAATGATAGTGGGTTTTTCTAGTGTGATTTAAGAAATGATTGATGCAATTCCTACCCATGTTAAAACTACAATAAAGTATAGCTTGCATCAATTATTTCGATTCTGATAAGGACAATTAAGGTCATTTCTATGTCCGATGTGTATAAGGGTAAAGCGATTATGTAGGCTCTTCCATCAACCTCCCTTTTTTGTTTGTAAAGAAGCAAACAGCTAGCACTGTGATTTTTTTAGAAGGAGGAGTTTTTGAACAACCAACATGAACGGTTGTCGTAACTAGGTCAAATATGTGAATTTCGGAAGGCAACACATTACAGTCCCAATAAATGAATAAGTAACAACATGTGCATCATTTAAGAGTTTGGAAGTGTTTAAAATGAAGGAGTAATAATCCTTATTTGTCATATAAGTAACATTATACTTGTGACATAAACAAAAGTAACAACAACAATAAAATAACGAAGTTGAACACACACACATCTATATATATACAAGTAAAACTAACTAAGAGTCCCCTATCCTCAGCTCTAAAGACTGTTTTATAAAGGAACCTGTTTTTTTCACTTGGTTTATATTAGAAGGATTTAGTAGGACTACTAGTTTTTGAGCATCAGATAGATTTGGAAACATAGGATTATCTATTGCCATGTCATTAAAAAGTTTTATACGATGCATGCCAATATGATAAATTCATTATTCTGCAGTAGTCAATACACGCATGTGCAAATTTTTTTTTTTGATTTAGAGCATTGGTTTATTCATAAAGCGAAAGAATTCGAAGCACGTCATATTAGAATTGTATTTTAACTCTTCACTGTTAAGGTGATGACGGTAATTAGACTCACGGTCATCCCAAGATGGTGATGCAGATTTTGGTAAGAATCTGTTTTGTCTGTTAAAGTATTTCTATGATATATTCTATATAAAGCATACATTAGTATGATATAAATCTATAAACGGTTCACACTGAAATCAAAACTTACTGCTGAAAAATTACTTTTACATATAAAAATATGGCAAACATAACTTTGAAATCAAGACTTCAAAAGTATTGTTTAATCAAATTGTAAAAAAGTCAAATTTGTCTTACAATATTAGTTTATTGTCAACTCAGCAAAGAATCGAGGGGTTAAATTTGGTAAAAGTACATTACAATAAATGTTTTAAAAAATCACGCAATCAAACCTAACAACGTTGCAAACACTCACATTAAATGACGCAAAGAAGTTAAGCACCCATTTCCCTATGTAGCCAACAACAAGAAATCACTTAAACCATGACATTCTTCTATGTGCATTCCAACACCCAACACTCTAGTAAAAACTTTCGGTATCTACGTGTTGACAAAATGACGACAGGTATACGTTCTAAAAGTATCCAAATATAGATAAATATAGCTTTAAGACGTCATAAAATAAAATAAACTTATTGTATGACGTAGTAAAATTCAATATACATTTATTTTCACCCTATACAAATAGGTAATGGTATTTTCATTCATATATATCCTCTATTTCCTATCACAATCAGGTAGCTACGGTTATAGACCTAGAAACATGTTATCTTGCACCCGCTGTGTAAATTTCCGCCATTGACACTTTAGTCAATTAAACGTAGATTTCCTATGAACAGCGGAATCATTGTGGGCCTTGTAAGGATATATGTTTATCTTCGCTTAATCGTCGATATCAACAATGTACAATGCTTGACCTTAGAGATTTCAAATATAAATAAAATGATTACGTTTTGGGAAATAGTTTTCATATTAGTTTGATAATCATTGATGTATGTTCCTTTTGATTATAAAACTCCTTACGCATTTAAGTACACATGGTATTTACTGTGCTTTCAAAGGTTTTGGTTTGATCTTTCTTGATGCAGGTAGACCGAGAATATCCATTGGGACACATCAAACTTATGAAGTGTTTTTGTTTATTTAAACTGTCTAATCTTCTTATAGATAGTTAAAGCACTATTATATATATATTTGTTTTAAGTTAAATCAATAAGAAAGAAAACTGTTTAACTGAAACAAGCTTTGACTTCTTGATCACCTGTTTGCATGCATTGCACTTTCATTAAAATATTTAATTTTCAGAAAGCATAACTGTTTTAAAGTTAAATGGTACTAAACAAACGTACAAATATGTCAGGTAAATGAAGTTTGATTCAATAACTAAAATTGATAAAAATTCAATATGCTGTTAACTTCATACTTTTTTTGGCATTTTTACCTTTTTTTTCATTCGATCGTCACTTATGAGTCTTAGTAGTCAGTATACGCGTCTGGCGCAATTATTTATTTAATCCTGGTATATATGATGAGTTTACTTTCAAAGATTTTATATGCATATTTGCATCTTTTCTGTATCCTTTTAATAAGATTTTGATTTTCATAAATTTTGGCCTCAACATCACTGAAGAGACATTGATAGTCGAAATGCTAATTTGATGCAGAAAATTGGTACAGTTTTTATTATTTTAACACTATGATTGTAAGTAGATTTTATAATATCTAATGTCTTTTATTTTATTTGAATTTTATTCATTTTGATAAACGATTTATCTAACGAAAAACTCTAAATGATGTTCACTTCTCTTTGAAAAAACCAAGCGTTTTAGAAGACTGTAATAGAATTATAGTATATACAGAAAGGAACTTAAAAAATCGAAAATAAATAACGGTTGGTGTCTCATTTTTGTAGATGGAGGAAACTAGGGGATTCAGAAAATGTGACAGAAACACAAAGAGTTGCAAAAATGTTAATAACCTAGTGGACACAAAACGTTAACCCCATTATCGATAACAGCCTGATAGATCTTAAGATATCCCGATCATTGTGTGATATGTAAATTAGCCGATTGTTGATGTAGATTTGCATAGTGGACGACGCATGTCGGGAAGACTCATCCGGTTTCGCTACGTTAATAACTCATGCCAATCTCTTTATTTTCAAACAAAAATATTTGTATATTCAATAAAATTGAAATTGGAAAACTGATTTATGGGTTTTGAACATCAATAAACTTCTGTTGTCTCTTATTTACATATAGACAACATTCAACTTAGCCGCTAAGTTAAGTTTGCAAATTTCCACTGCTTATTATCGTATCTCTTTACAACTTATTATTTGAAATGTATGTAACTCCCATTCAAGGATAACTATTGTAATAAAGACACCGTTAAAACTTTTCGTTAGAAAAAAATCGGTAGACGTTAAATCGTGAATCACTTTCCGTGCCTGTCTTTTAATATGGGATTATATATGCAGAAATAGAAATTACTGACAAGCTGAAATGCAAATAAAAAGCATGAATAACATCTTTTAAGCCATGGATCACGACCAAATGTTTATTGTGGATAATTCAATGATGTTACGTGGCTGTAAAAAAATAGCATTGTTTCGTGTCGGTAAACTGGTGTTTATTCCAGGGATAATCCCTTATACAGTTTGAAATCCTTATATAACTCAGTTTCCTATTTATTTTATCTACATGCATATATATACATTATTTTCTTCTAGCTAACATCCGAATTACGAACCATAGTGCATGTATTTTAACTGGTTTTTCGTGGTCTTATTTTTGATCATGGTTTTGCCTGTATTTCTTCAACTTTGTTTATGTTTTGATGATTATTTTCATTCGTGTCTGCTTCCCATTTTTTTTGTATACTGTATGTCCTCTTGGAGGTCTGAAAACATATCTCGCATTTTCAATATTTTTCATCAAATTACATTCTGGCATGTTTGAATACCCTACGAGTATTTTCAAATTACGACCCATATGAAAGTTTGTTTTCTTCAATTGTAAAGTATGTCCATTGTATCATGTTTCGTCGATATTGTCAACATAACGATTTTGTATCGTGTCATGATTGTGTTTGCATTGTAACGTATCTATACCTTATGTTTACATCATATCGTATCTATACCTTGTGTTTACATGTAAATGGGATCGTGTATCACTTATTAATTCAAAATTTTAAAAAGTCTTTTAAATTTTAGATTTTGGGAATTTTGATCAAAGTTTAAAAATTTAAAAATTCCACATTTTTAAAAAGTTTTGAAATTTTAAAATGTTGACCAATTAATTAGAATCTTAAAATTCTAAATATCGTTTTTAAATTTGATAGTTAAGGTATTTGATCAAACTTCAAAAATACTTAACTTAACGTTCAGATTTGATTATTTCGCTATATGAAAGTTTGATTTTTTAAGTTTTTGATGAAGATATCAAAATATTTATGTAATTAATATATTTTTATGAAGAGTTCAAAATAAGAAAAGGGGCGAAAAGAAAAATTTGGAATTTTGAAACTATGATAAAAATTTCAAAAAAATCTTAAATTTGAAAGCTTTTGTAAAATTTTGAAATGATAAGTGTAACACGGACCTAAATGTCTTATTCCAAATAACAAAAAATAGTAGACGTATTGACGTATTGACGTTTTTTGAAATATTAAAGAAGCACCGTAAAAGAGGACTCTTAATCATGAGCCTCTGGTAACAAGTAATATTAATTTAGTGTGTAATATTGGACTTTTTGAATAAATTAGAAAAAATTATTTACTTCTTAAGTTTTAAGTTGTCCGTGTATAAATTATATAAATTATTAAGAAATTAATATTTCATCTTTCTCGGCCAAAGTTGACCTTCTATGGATTTGGCTATTTTTAGTAAGTCCCTTTTTTCTCAGCTGTATCGGTTCTTATACATTCAAAGCTTTCAATTATCATACTGTGAACTTTGAAGACACCGATAATCTAGAAAAATGCTACGGACGCATTCGATTCATTGAGAGCTGGATACTTTGTTATTAAGTATATCTGGAAACTACTTTCAATTTGCATCAGACTTATGTCTGTTAAAATGAAATAGTCATACCATAGTTTTCTATGTAGTGTTTGGGGTGTTTACAATTACATAAAGTATTTCCATAGGTAAAAACAATGGCAATGGTGTAAAACTTTAACAATTTTTTGTTTATCTCATTCTCGCTACAAGGAATTAAATATCGTGTCTGTGATTTCCCTTTTTCTAATATTCATATATTTATGAACCATTCTTATATAAATGAAAGATTACGGGAGAGATCAGTATATGAGATTGTTTCTACGTGCAAACATTAATATATTTTTGTAAACGTGACAGGTGAAATGGATTTTGATTAATACCATAGAAGTTAGATGACCTTAGTATCTATATATGTAAGGGATTGACGTAATACCAATAGTGTATCCCTTGTAATACAAAAAGTAGTTTTAGTTTCATAATATCACTTTCAGTTCATTACCAGGGTTAGAAAACTTACATTACTTGATTATGTCAGGTTTGGATCAGTCATTTAACAATCCTCTGTTGTGTGATGCCTTATCACTTGATGTAAAGTATGATAAAGGAGTCATACGACGGATGTCATGTGTGGAGCAGGACCTGCTTGCCCTTCTTGAATACCCGACATCACTCCCGAACTTTGGTGGGGCACGTGCTGTTAGTCCTTATTTTTTATGTTTATTTTTTGTATACCATTGTATGTCTGTGAGTCAGTTTTTTGTGTTTTGCCTTGGTGTTGTTAGTTAGACTCGATATATGAGTTTCAACGTCCCTTTGGCATCTGTGCATCTCTGATAAATTTTCGTAAAACAATGTAAACAACGCTATATAAATGTTATGTTTTTCTTGGTTTACCTTCATCAGTAAGACTCAAAGCCGAATGTTAGAAAGCAAAAAAGGTGTAAGAACCAACACAGTCAAATAAAGTTACACCTCTATATGACCAAACAACCCTAAAATAATAGCCATTATTCTATATAAAAAATATGCTTATTCTATTATAGCTCTCAATGAGATATATATAACATTCATTCATTATTGGGTGGTTTTACATTATTGCTAGCAATCCTAGTAATCTTAATGCATTTTTTCTATCATCTAAAGGCAAAACATTTGTGATTTTACTTTGTATTTACAAAAACTTCGTCGTGTCTTGTATATTATTAATTATAGTAGCTCTCAGTCAGAACTCCGTTACTTCTTGTTAGAATTGAAAACAGTTTTGCTGAGGATGCTTAATACATAATTTTATTCTTAAAATCAAAATCCTGGAATAGAAAAAAAAAGTAAAATTTCGAGGTAAACACCTTCAAAATATATTTCCATAGGTAAAACAAATATTGGCAATAGTGTAAACGTCTTTTGACATTTATGATCTTATTTCCTAGTAGAAGTAGATGTCAGTGTTTTCTGTTGATTGGTAGCCATTGGTTACAACAGTTTTTATGGACTTCCACTTTTAGAATTTT